>NC_087203.1:109169714-109247214 GCF_015104395.2 Macrobrachium nipponense | reverse complement strand
TTCCCAATACGGTTTTAGTAAAAACCATAAATAAATAAATAAATAAAAACACACAAACAAACACATTTCCAAACTTACATAACACTTTGTCCCGAGTATTTTCAAGTACCAAACAATTAATTGAAAATTGTATACAAATATAATTTCATCTGACCTCAGGTGCACCAAGTACAAAAACTCATCCTGCATGTTGATATAAAGTTGCTATCTTTTTCATTTGCTGCAATCACACTGAACATTAAAATAACAAAACATTAACAAAGCAGCAATAAAGCTCCTGGCTTCCTAAAAGCCAATAATAAAACCTATGTTAAAAAATGAACTGCTAAATATCATAAATACGTGACACTATTAAAAGTAAGAAATTAATAAATGTTGCCAGCATATAAAAGAAATATGACTAAGAAATCAATTATGAAATTAATAAGTAAAAAACTAATGACAAAAGAGAATGCCAGGTATGACAGCATCAGTCAAATTAAAAAAAACATCTATAACCAATGTATTTAGATGTTTCAACTCATATTTCGCTGAGATGCCATGATATTAAAATGACTAGAAACAAAAGGTCTTTTCTCCCCATTTCTTCCTTTAGATCTATGGTTTAGTCTTCTGAGTAACGTCAAGTATATTTATGCTAACTGGGTTTCTGGTAAGCTGTAATGCAACTGCCTACTGGACGAGAGCTATGTGATGAGGGCTAGACATGAGTGGAGATTTGTGGAAGCAAAAGCGATGGAAACAAACAAGATTCAGAATTTCAAAAGCCCTAAGAGTCACGTGGAGTTGGAGTCAGATTTTGGGCAAAAATCCCCACATGGCTGACCTATACACGGATCATCTTGTCCCACGAAATAACGTCATGCAAAAGGCTTACGATGCAGTGATGAAACAAGTTATCGTAGCTGGTGAGTTTCTGCTATCTGTCATTCTATCATGTTACAAGTAAGTTGTGCCAATGAAAAGTTATTAAGAGCAAAAGGAAAAGGTAATGTAGAGTGCATAACCCTCCCATACCATCATTCAATACTGGAAAGGCAATGGCGTATCTTATACACGACTGTAAGGTTCCCACAGTAAAAGAAACCTAATGAGAATGCTAAATCCATATTCTTACTAAGACAAGTAACTAAATCCCGTGATGCAATATTCACTGAAAAGTCGACTTTTACAGTAAACATGGTTACGAAGAAGAATACTATACGTGATGAAAAAATACAACAGATAAACAATAATCCACATCAAGAGAGAGAGAGAGAGAGAGAGAGAGAGAGAGAGAGAGAATGACCACAATGCATCCAAATGACATCATGATCAACAGCAGACAACGCTGATGCAGAATAAAGAAACAGGATGACCAACAGCACAATTAGATACTCAACTGCATATGCAAAAAAAATTCCACTTTAAGTAATCTTGTTTAACAGCAGAGCATCCCTGGCACCATATCTACCCATCTACACTGTCTTTTACACGTCGTATAAATCTCTCTCTCTCTCTCTCTCTCTCTCTCTCTCTCTCTCTCTCTCTCTCCAAACACATCATATAATGTAACACAACATTCGTACAAAAGTACGTCGTATACTAGCACAGACTTCATAAAATTATGCACTCTCTCTCTCTCTCTCTCTCTCTCTCTCTCTCTCTCTCTCTCTCTCTCAGACACGGACACATCCTCTTTCCCTTATTTTTCTTCTCAGGATGGCATATATACGGTATCCTATTTCCATTCCCGCGATCCTTAAACCTGAGTTACAGCCTGGAGCTCTTCGCACATTTTAGACTCCTATTCCGTTTCATCCATCCTCCAATGAAAAGGAGTCCCGAAGTGAACAGTCCTTCATTACAGATCTACGATAAATTCATTTTAATTGATTACTGCGTATTGGTAGAGTACACGAGAGGGACTGGTAATTGGAAATAGGCTGATGGAGCAACGTGACATTGTGTGCTGATTGTTAATATCTAAATCTGAAGAGGAAGTAATCCTTGGAAAGAGGCCCTATATTATTAGATACGAAATAATGGTATCTACGGAGAACGCCATTAATCTATTAGGTGTAATCCATCAGCTTCCATAACATGAAACCTAGTTGTGATAATATGAGATAGATTAAGAACTGAGATTCCGGTTATGCGGAAAAAAAAAGGTATGCCCCCCAAAAAAGTTATGCAAAAAAAAAAAAAAAATAAAGATAAAAACCACACACACAAATCCTGCAATGCCTATTAATTTTACACAGTTTTCAACGACTCTTCACTGTCAGCAAGTGAAAATATTTCCCGTTTTTCCCGATGAATGATTACTCAGTTTTATGATGCTCTTCTTACCTACACGTCTCTCTCTCTCTCTCTCTCTCTCTCTCTCTCTCTCTCTCTCTCTCTCTCTCTCTCTCTCTCTCTCCCGTTTTTTACGGGGAGCTGTGTTCCCAAGGGTTTAAAAACACTTCGCAACCATTTCTACCAATTCGCCATCTCTCCGCTCAACAACCAATGATCACAAATCTAAAACGAAACGTCACTTCGAAATGTCGTCTCCTGAAACACAAGAGGAGGAAAGACAGGAACCATTCGAAGTCAGGGAGGCTACGCGAACGACGAAGAATGACGAAACAAAACAAAGTGACAGGTCGCGTCAGTGGAGTCAACCAAAAATAAACGAGTGCCACATACTTTTTCCCCAACCACACCTCCATCACACTTTTCCACTTTCCGCGAACAAATAAATAACATGCCTAAAATAATGTCTATATCTCTCTCTCTCTCTCTCACACACACATACCACAGCACCACAACATTCGTATACAATTAGGTCGTATAATGGCACAAATTCCATAACACTGCGCCCCCCCCCCATATCCCCCCCCCCCCTCTCTCATCTCGTCTCTCTCTCTCTCTCTCTCTCTCTCTCTTATAATACATAAATACTTGAGCATGAGAACAAAATTAGGTATATCAACGTAATAAGGATAATAACTTGTACACACTTACAGCCATACGTTGTCTGTAAAATCATATCATATGTATCCATGTATAGATGTATGTAAGTGCTAGGGACGTACGTATGTATGTTGCCGACGAGTGTTTGTCCCATAACTATTTCCCTTGTCTTTATGTGAATTAATTCTTTTTTGTAACAAAACTCAAAAACGCATATGAAAAGTTACTAGAGTGCCAAAATAGACATGGCACTATTAAAACGAGCTAAATCTGATAACGTAACGTTGAAAAAATATCCACAGGGATATTGATTAATTTGACTTTTTTAATGAAACATTTAATAAGTAATGCAAATAAGACTAACAAAAATACTCACCATTACAATATTCATATTTAAGATATTTTCATATGAGCACATTGCACTTAACTACATACAGAGTTGCAAACACTTATATAAAAGCTACCGTATTATCAGAAGAAAACGGTAGCGCATGCAAAATTACAATCAAGATTATTGCACAAGACAAAGACTAGTGTCTACAGTCTACACTATTACAGCCTTTGAAGGACGCACTATTTCTTCAGCAATTCCATATCAAAGCCGCTCCATTCTTCTTATCATAACAATTTTCACTATCCATATTTCAGTCACCTAAATAAAAGGTCAGAAAATCGCCTTCGTCTCGCCTGCGTTCACAGAACTATAAGCCACAGGTTACATCCATCGGGGGAAAAAAAGGAGACCACAATGAAGCCACAGCGACCGTACCCCTTCTTGAAACCGGACACTTGACAGAGGACACCCCCAGACAAGACCAAAGAGAGGAGGAGGACATCTCACGTCGAGATGGGGTTTGGAATCTTTTTTTATTTTTTATATAGAGGAGGACATCTCACGTCGAGGTGAAGTTAGATCCATATTTTTGAGGATGACATGAGGCTTGGATCCTTATTTTTAAGGACTTCTCACGTCGAGGTGAAGTTTGGATCCTTATTTTTGAGGAGGACATGAGGTTTGGATCCTTAATTTTTAGAATCCTTAATTTTTAGAAGGACACTTCAAGTCGAGGTGAAGTTTAGATCCTTATTTTTGAGGAGGACATGAGGTTTGGATCCTTATTTTTTTAGGAGGACACCTCACGTCGAGATGAGTTTGGATCCTTAATATCTAATAGGACACCACACGTAGAGATAAGGTTTGCATCATAATTTTTTTTCATTTCTCCTTTTCTTTTATGTATGGGGGATCACATTAAATCAAAATTTCACCGTTGTTCGATGTTCCACAGCTAGAAAAGATGGTGGACAGCGAGAGATGTTTTACGAAGGGCTAGTGAACGCATAGACTTAATTAAGGGCATTTGCTCAAAAATTCTCTGAGGTTAACAAAATGTTCAAAGAAAAAATGACGTCAATTACATAACTCAAAGAACTATGGCGTATATCTCTTACCCGCCACTATCATGCCCGACCGTTTTATATATTACAAAGCAGTGGGTTTCCTCTATTTGGTATAATTTACTATAACTGGCTTCGGTTCACCTACTGCAGTTGTGTTTCCTTCCAATATATACGAATGCCGTCCCAAAGGCCTTGAATTCTAATGACACAGGGAACTGTAACAGCGAATTGTGGCCTTAAAAATATATAATTAAAAGTTCAGCATTCTTTCATCAATTGTGAAAGAGTTATTCGGACAAACAACGTGATTTAAACATAATTATGCAGAAAAGATGCAAAACACAGAAGAGTACAACAGCAACAACAATTAAAGATATTATTACCGCAAAATTTGCACAGACCGGTTTATACTGCACAGAAAAAAAAGAGAGCCAATGGAAGGAAAAACAATACAGTCCAGTGAGAGAGAGAGAGAGAGAGAGAGAGAGAGAGAGAGAGAGAGAGAGAGAGAGAGAGTAGTTCCCTTCCACAGGCTGGGATATTACCTCGACGAGGTTCCCTCTAAATGGGATCGGTCATTACCTGAAATACGTCGGCTTTGCTTTTGTCATTTGATATGATGTGTCAGATTTACTATGAAATGCATCCATCTCGCATTTGTCGACCTGGCTGGTATAGGTACCAGATCTTGACATATTATCGAAGGTGACCAGGACCTCGTCTAACTTACTTTTAAGTCTCTTGATTTGATAGTGATGGGGGATTTACATTAAGGACGCGGCCAGTTACACAAGTTACACATTAAGTGCAAATGGCGAACTATATGTTCTCAGCCGTGGTTGTACTATATCGTAGGTTGGGGTTGGGTATATCTAAGATCAAATCTGAGATTACAGTTAAAATTAACGGTGAGGGTAAATATGAAACTATAGCCCCTTTCATCTGTAAGTAGACAATATCGTACAGCATTTAATCTTACTCAGTACACTACATAGCTTACATTAATGTGGAAGGCTACACATGGTCCACATTTGCACTGTGAAATTATTTAGCACCGCTTTAAATCTAAGTATCTGGTCGTTGCTCGTAAGATATGAAGACCTTGCTGATGATCATAGTTTCTAACAAAACAGAAGCTTATGCCTCACACCAACAATTGGGTCAAGTAATTCAAGTGATCCAGTTTGAGAACAACAACAACAAAAATTAGGGACATCAACTTCATCTTCCCAAAAGTATGATCGAGACGCATAAGCATTGCATCAAATCGTAATGGGCTAACGAACAGCATCAACACTAACAACAGAAAAACACTAGGAAGTCGCTTAACTTCCGTATTAATTCTTCCTCCTCAAATTAAAGCAAATAAAATTATCTGAATTCTTACGGCGAGCTTAAACAGATCCTCCTGATGCTGGAAAACCTTTTCGAAGAGGTATTAGAACTGGGTTGGATGTGAGAATGGACTGGGCTAATGAGTTAAACCTGCAGGGGTATTGTTACTTAATGAAAATTGTGTTATGTGGCTGGAAACTGGAATGGGCTAAGTGCAATAACTGGAAATCTCGAGAGGGCTAATTGCTTGTGTGGCTGAGAAGGTAATGGATGTTGGTCAAGGAGCGGCTGGATGTTGAAAAACTGACCGGTTCAATGTGGATACTGTTGGCTCCCCTTCCTCCAGACTACTGGGGGAAGAACTGGAAAAGGAAATGAGTTTTAAACGGCCTGTAACCTGAATTTTGAATATACCTGCACTGTTTGACAGTGAACCACATAATCTATATAGTACAGTGTATGGTAATATCAAAGTCATTCAAGCCTTCGCTGCAGCCCGATGCCTACGAGATACCGAGAGAGAGAGAGAGAGAGAGAGGATAGAAGAGAATAGAGAACGAGAGAGAGAGAGAGAGAGAGAGACGTGTTTGGTATTTCAAGACTTCTTAAAACAGTTGCGCTATGGTGTCAGTTTCTTTATCCGTTCTCCCTTTTCCATTTTTTCCGTTTTGTTGTGTACTCAAATGCTTTTTTTTTTTCGCGTCAACTGCTCTGTGGTATTTATCTACTTCCTTCCAGCGTTTTATTTACAAATAAACGTTTTGGTTAACTTTTTTCTCCGTTGGGGTCAATGACTGCAAGATGGTTCTAATACCATTATTAGTAATTTAATGCTGCAATAATTCCAGGCCGCGATATATTAATCTAATTTTATTAACGACTTGAAAGGTGCACATCCTATACTTCTCTTTATATATATATATATCTATATATATATATATATATATATATATTATATATAATATATATATATATATATATAATAAAAAACCCCACACCACCGGCAGCCATTTGAATCCTCTCATCTGTATCTGTACATACGCCATATAATAATAATATGATGATGATATGAGAGAGAGAGAGAGAGAGAGAGAGAGAGAGAGAGAGAGAGAGAGAGAGAGAGAGTTTCTTTCCACCAGCTTAGTTCATTGTCAGGACCCATTTCGGTGACAACCTCGCGTGCGTGAACGTACTCCGTCGAGCCAGTGAAGACTACTAATTTCTTCTCTGCCTGAAAACCTTTATATACAGACCATCACAAACCTCTCGTGTTATTTCCTATGAAATGACATTAAAATCAAGTTTCAACTTTGCGTGAGACCACAGACGATTACCGGCACATTTAGCTGACATCAACAACTATACAACAAAAAATAATCATCTGCTACAGTAAATCAGCAAAGGCAACCCGAAGAAGACACTAGTACGAAGTGTAGTTACACCACACACACACACACACACACACAACCCAAAAGATGACAGCAAAGTGAACCCTTCTCTTACTATCGTCTTTCGCTCGCCCAGTTCTTCCCCCATTCCCCTCCTCTTATATTCCCCTCGTGTGTGTGTGTGTGTGTGTGTGTGTGTCAACATCACGTTCTCCTTCCCACCATACCTTGTCTGCTCCTCCGGCGCCATAATGAAGCTGTCACGATGCCCTGTGAGACTAAGACGACAGCCAGCCTCTCCAAAATGAAATAATTGACTGCCGGCTGGATGTGGGCGACGCCACGGTCCATTAGGGAAAGGAAGAAAGTACCTCGGAACTACGACAAAAGGAAGGATTGAGGCTCTTGATAATAAGTAGATTACTCCTCCTTTGTTTCGTGGCTACGTTCCACTTTGATCTTTGTTGGTGAGGTTATTAAGATCTGACAACTTTTTTTTTTTTTTTACAACTTGGCCAATGTTATCGCATAGACAGGTTACTGAAGTTTAACTGGGGGAACCTTCTCCTTAAGAATATGATATTGGAGCGACCTCGCGTCTTCGTCTTAATATCACTGAAGGAAAGTGAGGGAAAGCTGTACTGATTTTCTTGCATTATATATGTGGCATAACCCCAATACAACTTTAACGATTAACTCACAAACAAACCGCTAATTTTAGAACACTGGTTCTTTACTTCATTTCACGAAGGCAACATTTTTACTTGTGAAAACAAGAAGACTGGTGAAATGACTTGGAAGTGAGAGGAGAATTTTCACCAAAGTGAATGGAATTACGCAACACGTTTTAAAGAATGTGACTGTGCTCGTAAAAAAATAATTAAAAGTTAGTTTTCGCACTGTTTCAGCATTTATAGGCAAATGCTGACGACGGCGGTAGACTGAATAATAAAGGATCAGTGTTTTGGAGTTAAAGAAGCTAGAAAAGTAGAGGGTTCTTTAAAGAAGTGATTATATGCAAAAAAAATATAAAAGGGAGAACTGGATGTATACAAATTACTTAAGAGAAAAACAATTAGAAAGGAAAGGAAATTTTACATTACTTAACAGTTACAAAATGAACCTAATTATGATGACATAATTAGGTTCATACATATGAGACAGGTGACACAATCTCACTTATTACCAACATCCACACCAACTTCAAGGTAGACCAGGTATAATTTCATTAATAAATTCTGTCAGTTCACTATCATCACATACAGTATACTTTAATCAATTTCCAAATTCATAAATTTACATATGAAAAATCCCTTTAAATTTTCACACTGGTTAAGAGGATTAAATCTTATTTAGAAGCCAGGCAGGTCCTACAATTATATAGATACTAAGTGGTACTGTACTATGCACAGCTTCTCCTCCAAGTATACTGGAAACGCGTATTTACGTAATAATCCCAACAATAGCAGAAAAGAAGGCTTCTTAGGTCCCCCAACACTGGAGGGATAATAGCCTTGGTCATTAACATAATTTCATAGTTTAATTGTCTTCTTTGTATATAAATGTATTATAATATATCTTTTAACTTCCACCTGCCTAAAAGTCGGCAGTAGCTCTAAAACATACTATCATTTATATCCCATTTAATAGACATAACTGTATATAAAAATGACTATAGTATTTATCTAAATTACTTCATTCACCAACTATCCATGTGTTAATCCACATTTTTTTTTACCTGCTCTCTAAGCTTTCATCCATGAATTCATTCATATGGGTTCATCTGGATGTCTATTCATCCATATACACATCAGTTGTCCAAGGACATTTTAAATATCAAATGCCAAAGCATTTTTTCCTACACATCCAGACTACAAATAGACAATAACATTCTATGATCATATTTTCTAATTATCAATGTACCGTACTTTGTCAAATGTAAGAGATTTTTATTTCAGGCTCCGGTTGGTGCTAACACTGAAGGTACATAGGATTCTATTCTCCAAGGCATTAAAATAAAAAAAAATAATACTTATAACTCTACCTAAAGAACCATAACAAATACCCAACATAATTGGATACGTTCCTTATCTGATATTCAAAAAGGAAATAGACGAAGCAAACTTTTTTGGCATAAGTGGTCTCGATACCACATCCACGACGATTGACTTTCCAAACTGCTGTTTAGTCACCAAGGAAGGAGCGAAAATGGTAACTTCAATCGTTCTAATCTCATTTAGAATCTCACTGGGAAAGGAAGATAATTTACTTATTTTATCTTTTCTTTCTGTAAAAGCAAGCTATTGAGATGGCTTTGTCTGTCCGTCCGCAATTTTTCTGTCCGCCCTCAGATCTTAAAAACTGCTGAGGCTAGAGGGTTACAAATTGGTATGTTGATCATCCACCCTCCAATCATCAAGCATACAACATTGCAGTCCTCTAGCATAGCATCAGTAGTAATTTTTTTTTGTTTTAAGGTTAAAGTTAGTCCTAAAGTGCGTCTGGCACCGCTATGGGTGCCAAACACAAGTCACCACCGGGCCGTGGCAGAAAGTTTCACGGGCCGGAATAAACTTTTTTTTTTTTTTTTTTTTTTTGGGGGGGGGGATTTTTTCCCTTTTTTTCTTCTTCAAAGACTCCAGTGGAAAGTGTATACAAAAAGTATGAAGTAACTGAAATGTATACGTAATGTCACTGTGGTTGTTGATAATTGTTTTCTGGTGAAATTTTTCTAGTAGATACTAAGTTATATATATATATATATATATATATATATATATATATATATATATATATATATATATATATAGTGTTTTGCTCACCAATACACGTGTGGATTTCCTCTCATTACATACATGAATTTACAAATATAGTTTAACATCGAGCTATCTATACCCTGGACTTCATATTAGTCTATGCATCAAAACACACACACACACACACACACACACATACACACACACACACTATATATAAATATATATATATATATATATCACAAGGTGGAGAGGTGTAAAGGCATGTCTCAGCGTAGTACATAATTTATTGCCGACGTTTCACATCACTTCGATGCCATTTTCAAGGCTGGGAATGATAAAAAAGAAAGTATTACAATTAATTAACAAGGAATTACCAGCCTTGAACCTAAAATTAATTCGAAAAATCTCTAACAATCCGATCTCTTTTCAGAGCTAAAGACAGATTAAGCCCCGCCTTTGGTGTCCAACATAGTTTATCAATACACTTGTCCCAGAGTAATCGGGTACTTATGTTGGATGCACGAAGAGGCTGCTACAAGTCCGTTCTGCGCCCACAAAGGAGTCAGTTTCCGAACAGGATGCAAATTATCCAATCCTGAGCTATCCAGCATCCGGAACCACTCTATTACCTGTCGCTCCCGCTTGGACATCGATGATTTTAAAATTATTGGATCAGCCAATAAAGATGACGAGCTTTTAACACTGGAATCAATTTTAATCAAAACTAATGTACCGACTTTAAATGCCCAGTCCTCGTCAGTTCAGCTGTTCATAGCCTAACCACTTGTTTGTTTACATAGTTTTGTGTGTGGGTGTTTTTTTTTTTTATTATTATTTTTTTCTCCCCACTCTGTCCTTCAGTCACCTTCTATTTTTTTACTCTGGTAGGTTGTCTCTCCAACCTAGTGTTGTTGTACAATAATTTTTACATTTTAAATGTTTTAGTGTTCAATTTTAAATTTTAAATATTATACGGTGTTTTATCAGTGACGAGTCTTGTATGTTTATATTTTTTTATCATTCCCAGCCTTGAAAATGCATCGAAGTGATGTGAAGCGTCGGCAATAAATTATGTACTACGCTGAGACATGCCTTTACCTCTCCACCTTGTGATATCTGTAGGGCTTGAGCCTCCTTACTAGTCTTATCTATATATATATATATATATATATATATATATATATATATATATATATATATATATATATATATATATATATATATATATATATATATATAAACAAAAACAGAAGGGACAAGGACATTGCTCGGAATGCCACCCAACCAACAAAACCAGAGCGAGCGACAATACCAACCAGCCTCTCTCTCTCTCTCTCTCTCTCTCTCTCTCTCTCTCTCTCTCTCTCTCTCTCTCTCTCTCTCTCTCTCTCTATTCCCAACGGAGGGAGGCAGCGGTCCAGCGCAGCATCACACAATACCCCGTATATACGGCTGTCATCCCCAGACTTAGAAGCTCACGGAGAAAAATACAAATATGAATCCAAGCAACGTTAATTCGAGAATTCGAGATCCATCGACGCGGATTATTTTCCTCACGTATTGGAGGAAAAAAAAAACTTTTTAGGTTTTTTTTAAATCCTTCACAGTCCAAACAAAAGGAGAGCACGGTGCGCAAACCCGATCTCGGGAGAATCCTAATCAATATAGTCTTGAGGGAATTATTATTTCCCATCCCCGGGATATTATCTCCTTGGTAGCGATAACATATGCGAAGGGCTACGGGGGATTCCCTTGTAACTATGTTCATTTGAATATCTATCTGTATACGACTCTCAAGTGAGTTAAGGAACTGAAATGAAATTCACTTCAAAGGAGCCTTACACGTGGAAACTACAGATTTCATTTTTTATTCATATATTCATAGGGCAAAGAGGCAGCCAGGCTGATCGCATCCAAACAGACTGAACGTTTCACATACAGGGGGAAGTGGTGCCCGTATGTAAAGTAATCAAATGCTGACAGATTTTGATGGGCAGATCTCAATGAAAACGTAATGGCCATGATTCCCTGATATGAAAAACGTGAATGTTTAAAGTGAAACACCGTAAAATATCTTCAAACGTCTATTTGATGGAGACTGAGACTCCAGCACTGGCAATCTTTTCATCACCATTGTTCAGAAATTCAAATGACCAATCTCCATTTTAACTATTTCCAAAATGTCGCCCTCCGAGGAAACATGGGCATCATTCAAGCTAACGAATATAACAGTGTGCAGTCGGGTTGGTAATTCTAACCAAATTAACAGTGCAGTCGGGTTGGCAATTCTAACCAAATTAACAGTGCAGTCCGGTTGGTAATTCTAACCAAATTAACAGTGCAGTCCGGTTGGTAATTCTAACCAAATTAACAGTGCAGTCCGGTTGGCAATTCTAACCAAATTAACAGTGCAGTCCGGTGGCATTCTAACCAAATTAACAGTGCAGTCCGGTTGGTAATTCTAACCAAATTTAACATTGGCAGTCCGTTGGTAATTCTAACCAAATTAACAGTGCAGCTCGGGTTGGCAATTCGGTAACAAATTAAACAGTGCAGTCCGGTTGGTAATTCTAACCAAATTAACAGTGCAGTCCGGTTGGTAATTCTAAAACCAATTAAACAGTGCAGTCCGTGTTGGCAATTCTAAACCAATTAACAGTGCAGTCGGGGTTGGCAATTCTAAAACCAAATTAACAGTGCAGTCGGTTTGGTAATTCTAAACCAAAAATTACTTGCAGTCCGGCGGTTGGGTAATCTAACCAAATTAACAGTGCAGTCCGGTTGTAATTCTAACCAAATTAAAACAGTGCAGTCGTTGGCAATTCTCCAAATTAAATTAACAGTGCAGTCCCGGTTTGGTAATTCTAACCAAATTAACAGTGCAGTCCCGGGCGGTTGTAATTCTAACCAAATTAACAGTGCAGTCCCCGGTGGTAATTCTAACCAAATTAACAGTGCAGTCCGGGTTGGCAATTAATTTAACCAAACATGAACATTGTTGCAGTCCCGGTTGGTAATTCTAACCAAATTAACAGTGCAGTCGGTTGGCAATTCTAACAAATTAACAGTGCAGTCCGGTTGGTATTCTAACCAAATTAACAGTGCAGTCCGGTTGGCCCCCCAATTCTAACCAAATTAACAGTGCAGTCCGGTTGGCCAATTCTAACCAAATTAACAGTGCAGTCCGGTTGGTAATTCTAACCAAATTAACAGTGCAGTCCAGGTTTGGCAATTCTTAACCAAATTAACAGTGCAGCGGGTTGGCCCAAATTCTAACCAAATTAACAGTGCAGTCCGGTTGGTAATTCTAACCCAATTAACAGTGCAGTCCGGTTGGTTCAACCAACATTAAACAGTGCAGGCCGTTGGCAATTCTAACCATTAACAGTGCAGTCGGTGGTAATTCTAACCAAATTAAACAGTTGCAGTCCGGTTTGGCAATTCTAACCAAAATTACAGTGCAGTCCCGTTGGCAATTCTAACGTAAATAACAGTGCAGTCCCGGTTGGTAATTCTAACAAATTAACAGTGCAGTCGGTTGGCAATTCTAACCAAATTAACAGTGCAGTCCGGTTGGCAATTCTAACCAAATTACAGTGCAGTCCGGTTGGTAATTCTAAAACCAAATACAGTGCCAGTCCGGTTGGCAATTCTAACCAAAATTAACAGTGCAGTCCGGTTGGCAATTCTAACCAAATTAACAGTGCAGTCCGGTTGGTAATTCTAACCAAAATTAACAAGTGCAGTTCGGTTGGCAATTCTAACCAAAATTAACAGTGCAGTCCGGTGGCAATTCTAACCTTCAATTAACAGTGCAGTACCGGTTGGCAATTCTAACAAATTAACAGTGCAGTCCGGTTGGCAATTAACCAAAATTAACAGTGCAAAGTCCGGTTTCTTGGTTGGGAATTAACCAAATTAACAGTGCAGTCCGGTTGGTAATTCTAACCAAATTAACAGTGCAGTCCGGTTGGCAATTCTAACCAAATTAACAGTGCAGTCCCGGTTTGGTAATTCTAACCAAATTAACAGGTGCAGTCGGTGGGAATTCTAACCAAATTAACCAGTGCAGCCCCCCCGGGTCGGTGGCAGTCCTTCAATAACCAAATTACAGTGCAGCCGGTTGGTAATTTCTAACCAAAATTAACAGTGCAGTCCGGTTGGTAATTCTAACCAAATTAACAGTGCAGCCGTTGGTAATTCTTAACCAATTAACGTGAGTCCCGGTTGGTAATTCTAACCAAATTAACAGTGCAGTCCGGTTGGTAATTCTAACCAATTAACAGTGCAGTCCGGTTGCAATTCAACCAAATTAACAGTGCAGTCCGGTTGGTAATTCTAAACCAAATTAACAGTGCAGTCCGGTTGGGTAATTCTAACCAAATTCAACAGTGCAGTCGTTGGTTAAATCTAACCAAATTAACATTGCAGTCCCGGTTGGCAATTCTAACCAAATTAACAGTGCAGTCCGGTTGGCAATTCTAACCAAATTAACAGTGCAGTCCGGTTGGCAATTCTAACCAAATTAACAGTGCAGTCCGGTTGGCAATTCTAACCAAATTAACAGTGCAGTCCGGTTGGCAATTCTAACCAAATTAACAGTGCAGTCCGATTGGCAATTCTAACCAAATTAACAGTGCAGTCCGGTTGGCAATTCCTAACCAAATTAACAGTGCCAGTCGGTATTGGCATTGGCTTAACCAAATAACAGTGCAGTCCGGTTGGTAATTCTAACCAAATTAACAGTGCAGTCCGGTTGGTAATTCTAACAAATTAACAGTGAAGTCAGGGTTGGAATTCTAACCAAATTTAACAAGTGCCGTCCGGTTGGCATTCTAACCAAATTAAAAGTGCAGTCCGGGCTTTGGCCAATTCTAAACCAAATTAACAGTGCAGTCCGGTTGGTAATTCTAACCAAATTAACAGTGCAGTCGTTGGTAATTCTAACCAAATTGGAAACAGTGCAGTCCGGTTGGTTCAATTCTAACCAAATTAACAGGGCAGTCCGGTTGGCAATATAACCAAATAACAGTGCAGTACTGTGGAATCTAACCAACCAAATTAACAGTGCAGGTTCCGGTGGCCAGTAATTCTAACCAAATTAACAGTGCAGTCCGGTTTGGCAATTCTAACCAAATAACAGTGCAGTCCGGTTTGGTAATTCTAACCCAAATAAACAGTGCAAGTCAGGTTGGCAAAGTCCTAACCAAATTAACAGTGCTTCCGGTTTGGCAATTCTAACCAAAGTTAACAGTGCAGTCCGGTTGGAAATTCTAACCAAATTAACAGTGTAGTCAGTCGGCTTGGTAATTCTAACCAAACGCGTGGCAATTAACAGCAGTCCGGTTGGTAATTCAACCAAATTAACAGCAGTCCGGTTGGGAATTCTAACCAAATTAACGTGCAGTCCGGTTGGCAATTCTAACCAAATTAACGTGTAGTAGGTTGGTAATTCTAACAATTAACAGTGCAGGTTAACGGTGGTCAATTAATTAACATAACCAAGTAACCAGCAAGTCCGGTTTTGGTGTAATTCTAACCAAATTAAGTGTAAGTCCGGTTGGTACTAACCAAATTAACAGTGCCAGTCCGTTGGCAATTCTAACCAAATTAACAGTGCAGTCCGGTTGGTAATTCTAACCAAATTACCAGTGCAGTCCGGTTGGTAATTCTAACCAAATTAACAGGGCAGTCCGGTGGTAACTTCTAACCCAAATAACAGTGCCGGTCCGGTTGGAATTCTAACCAAAATTAACAGCAGTCCGGTTGGAATTCTAACCAAATTAACAGTGCAGTCCGGTTGGCAATCTAATTCAGTACCAAATTACCAAAGTGCAGTCCGGTGGTAATTCTGAGCCAAAATTAACAGTGCAGTCCGGTTGGCAATTCAAACCAAATTAACAGTGCACCGGTTGGTAATTCTAACCAAATTAACGTGCAGTCCGCAGTCCGGTTGGCAATTCTAACCAGTTAACAGGTGCGTCGGTTGGCAATTCTAACCAAATTAACAGTGCAGTGGTGGTAATTCTAACCAAATTAACAGTGCAGTTCCGGTTGGCTAATTCTAACAAATTAACAGTGCAGTACCGGTTGCGTCAATTCTAACCAAATTAACAGTGCAGTCCGGTTGTAATCTAACCAAATTAACAGTGCAGTCCGGTTGGCAATTCTAACCAAATTAACAGTGCAGTCCGGTTGGTAATTAATTCTACCAATTAACAGTGCAGTCCGGTTGGCAATTCTAACCAAATTAACAGTGCAGTCCGGTTGGCAATTCTAATTCAGCACCAATTTAACAGTGCAGTCGGTTGGTGGCAATTCTAACCAAATTAACAGTGCAGTCCGGTTGGTAATTCTAACCAAATTAAAAGTGCAGTCCGGTTGGCAATTCTAACCAAATTAACAGTTGCAAGGTTCGGTTGGGAATTCCTAACCAAAAAAAAAAAAATTAACAGTGCAGTACGGTTGGTTAATTCTAACCCAAATTAACGGTGGTCCGGTTGGCAATTTTAACCAAATTAACAGTGCAGTCCGGTTGGTAATTCTAACCAAATTAACAGTGCAGTCCGGTTGGTAATTCTAACCAAATTAACAGTGCAGTCCGGTTGGCAATTCTAACCAAATTAAACCATTCAAGTCCAGTTGGTAATTAACCAGTAACAGTGCAGTCCGGTTGGTCAATTCTTAACCAAAATAACAGTGCAGTTAACGTTGGCAATTCACCAAATTAACAGTGCAGTCCGGTTGGTTAATTCTAACCAAAATTAACAGTGCAGTCCGGTTGGCAATTCTAACCAAATTAACAGTTGCAGTCCGGTTGGTATTCTAACCAAATTAACAGTGCAGTCGTGGTAATTCTACCAAATTAACAGGGTTGGCGTCGGTTGGAATAACCAAATTAATGGTTCGCAGCTGACTATTTCCCCCTCTTCGATTTCTGCCAGATTTATGAAATTACAAGAAAATCGTTTTTACGAAAACGGAATCAGTTCTGTAAATTCGGCATTGCATTTGATTCAGCGATACCAACGATTCTTGGATACCCAGTTCCATCTGCTAGCTCCTTTAAATTTTGCATGATCATTCACGCTCTAGCAAGACAATGCCCACGTTATGGTTAACTTTAGAACAACGAAGTATTATAACGATTTCTTTTTTTTATCTGAGACTTGATTTATTTGTGCCTAAGCGCCATAGTAGACTGGAATTTCAAATATTTCATTTCTTAAATACCTGTAATGTTTTCGCATCTTCTCGCGTAACTAAAACCATGTTATCGTCGCACAGAACTCTTTTCAAACCAGAGACACAACTTTCTGGATTATTTTACCCGAAGTTTAAATTTCTGATTAACATACATGGGCTGGGAAGGGGGAAACCAGATATAATATTCGTGTTGGGCGAGACTTGTCAGAGCCAAAACCTAAGTTGTGCCTAATCCGGCCTCTATGTTATCTCGAAGTATAAGTTGGTCAGGTGATTCCATGAAAGCTCAGAGCTAATTTGTGTCTCGAGCTCAGTTTTTGTCAAGTTTTTGTTCGGTCAGCTTTGCCAACAGCGTCGGTTTTCATCCGAAATAGGTTCAGGTCCATCTCTGGTTTCACGGGTACGTGTCAAACCATATGCGAACCTTGGTATTTTTCTTGAATTGTAATTGAGTCAGCCTCAAACATGGCCATTACTATAGTAGATTCACATCAACCGAGCACATGATGTCTAGGCGAGTCCCTTAAGACGCTCCTGATTGGCTGTTGATGAGCTAATCACAGCCTCAGGAGAGGTGGAACATACATCCCGCCTATGTGAACTCTCAAGAGAGACTGAGAGTTTCCAGCCCCGTGATTAGCTCATCAACAGCCAATCAGGAGCGTCTTAAGGGACTCGCCTAGACATCGTGTGCTCGGTTGATGTGAATCTACTATAGTAATGGCCATGTTTGAGGCTGACTCAATTACAATTCAAGAAAAATACCAAGGTTCGCATATGGTTTGACACGTACCCGTGAAACCAGAGATGGACCTGAACCTATTTCGGATGAAAACCGACGCTGGGGGCAAAGCTGACAGAACAAAAAACCAAAACTGAACAAAAACTGTGCCTGAGACACAAATTAGCTCTGAGCTTTCATGAAAGCACCCGAACAACTTATACTTCGAGATAACGTACAGGCCGGATTAGGCACAACTCAAGTTAGTTTTGGCTCTGACAAGTCTCACCGAGCACGAATATTGTATCTGGTTTGCCCCTTCCCAGCCCATGTATGTTAATCAGAAATTTAAACTTCGGGTAAAATGATCCGGAAAGTTGAGTCCCTGGTTTGAAAACCGTCCTGTACGACGGTAACATGGTTTTAGTTACGCAAGAAGATGCAAAAACATTTCAGGCATTTAAGAAATGAAATAATTGAAATTCCGGATAGCATCGTTGGATTCTTAAGGGTTTTCAATGCGTTAATTTATATGAACTCGTCTATAACAAGTAAGATGATCAGTGATAAAATAAAACATGGGACCAGTATATCTATTTCTATAAATGCGACTCATGAAAAAGAATTTTTTAAGACCCCTGTCCCATTAAACGACGGTAAATTCATACACGATCACAGTTTACTCTGTGTGTGTGTGTTTGTTTGTGAGAGAGAGAGAGAGAGAGAGAGAGAGAGAGAGAGAGAGAGAGAGAGAGAGAGAGAGAGAGAGAGAGAGAGTTGCTAGTTATATCAACACTAAACCGCAAAAGTACTAAGGTATAAAAAAAAAAGCTATGTAATAACTGCAGCTGGGGAACATTCTTACAAAAATCATTATCATATACAATACACTGCACGGCTCTTGAAATCGAACGCTTATAACCTTGATTACGAGACAGCGCAGCGCATCTACTACTACGCACAATATACACCCGGAACTATTTATAAACTAGGCAAAGAGAACCGCGGTCCCATCTGGTAAATCTTCGAAATGTTGTTGACATTCTTGCCGGGCACTGAGCACCAGCAGGCTAATCCTCCTGGCTCTCGAATCCTATCAGAACATAAACACCGTTGCAAGTCCACATTCGGGGGCAGTGTAAGCAACATCTAAAGATACGATTTCTGAGCCGAGCACTGGCTCAGAGCAAGACTTACTGCGCCCTGGCTCAGAGTAACTCAAAAGATGTCTACAGTGCTCCTGGCGTCTCTTCGACTTTTGACAGACATCGTCGCCTTTTCTTTTTAGCGGCCGTTTCAGGAGCAAGAGCCCGTGCAGGTATTCTCCTGCATTTCGTAATTTACTTATATTCTTATCTATTTATGTAGTCTTTCATTAATTTACTTTTTTCTTTTCTGAGAACTGATCTCTTCTCTGTATTTCTTATTACTTTCTGTTACTTCTTGCAAATGGACACCATAGTCTTTGGAAGCTTGAATTTTAAGTCAGTGGCTGCTGTATGGGCTTGCTCCATATGAATAGCGTTCGTCTTTTGAATAATAATAATAATAATAATAATAATAATAATAATAATAATAATAATATAATAATAATAATAATAATAATAATAATAATAATAGAGACTCAAAAAAGGGCTATATCAGGCCTCTTCAGCCCTTGCAAGACATCTTTGCATCTTCTTTTCAGTCTGTTTTTGAGGAGTAAGAGCCCGTGCTGGCATTACCCCCATCTTAGTGTAATACTTCTGTCATCTATGACACCGGGAAGTTTCCAGATATTACTATCATTAATATCTTTAAGTCAGATATTACCTTCATTAATATCTGCAAGTCAGATATTACCATCACTAATGTCTATAAGTCAGTGTGGAACTGGCATATAAGGTTTTTACGGATACGTTTATCGTATTCTTCCTTGGCGAAGTTATTCTGAAATCCCAACTACACAATCTACAAAAGATCTCAATTGCAATGTAATTCTGAAAGGTAAATAAATTCACGGAAGTTAAACCATTATAATTTTAACCGAGTATACCACCGGCCATCACCTTAATAAACAACATTCTACCTTTTTCCCTTTAAGTCTGAAAAACAACTGCTCCAGTTTACTTAGTTCCAAAAACCTGAAACAACGAAATCCATAAAGTGGACGTTTGTATTCAATCTGATAACAAAAGGAGAAAAAGAAATAATACACTAAAAAAATGGGCATTCCTTAACCATTAAAGAATTTCAACAAAGGAAGTGCTCTCCTCCACCGAGGAAACGAACAATTCAAAAAATGCCGAAGATGACAGCGCAAATATGAAAGTGCTATTAGTGGCATATTTCTTCAATACAAACGGTACACTAAAAACGCCAAACAACTAGATTATGATACAACTTTTCAACTAAAGCCTGTAACAGGATTTAGAAGACAAAGAAAGATAAATACCAGCTCATTCTGTCTTATTTCCACTGAATTTTGACCGCAAAAAAAATTCAATTTCATCTCAAGTTCCGCTGCCATTAACCGGCGCCAACGTTCAGATATTTCAGAACTTCAACCTTTGCATTAATTTTCCTACTGGCAAAAGTTTAATTAGTTCATGACGATCTGAATTAAACCTAATGAAAAACTGAAAAAAATAAAAACTTCTTTCCACAAGCGCTATCCTAAATATTCTGCTGTGCACGAAAGAAAAATAATACCTCAACTGAGGAAATATAATTATATCTCATCAGTTTACTCCTGGGACGACCAACTGTAAGTGGCCACAGAAGAAATGCCCCCAAAAATGAAGAGAAGTCACACACGTCCAACTCTCGAGAATTTTAAGAGGCTTCAAGAGAGAGAGAAAAAAGAAAGGAATGTCAAAAGTAAACAAACGGAGACTGTTTCGTCTGTGACCATGAATACGCAGTATCTTCTCTCACGGAGAAAAGACCTAACAAGGTTAGGAGGGGGAAAGTAAATTACCTGAGGCCCAGCAAGCCTAAAGGTCTTCCTAATGATGAAATTTTGAAGAACTTTGTTAAAACTAATCAAGGGACCACACACACTCACATACACAAAAATACACACGCACACACACACACACACACACACGCGAAGATTCGAAATTTTTTTTTTTTTTTTTTTAGAAATATGACAATTTATTTGCAAAAAACAGTCACAGGATTGCCAGAGTAAGACTCATGAAATACGACCATCAGAGACTGGTTTTCGAAGAACAAAAACAAAAAACGCAAGTAAAAAGGATTTTCAAATCAAGACTCACAAAACAGTGATCAGATTTTTAAGGAAAAGAAATAATGATGTCCTGAAATATTTAAGAGTCCTACAGATCTCAGATGACGGCAACACCAAAAAAACATTGCTTAACAAGCATTTGTTTTCATGTTATATTTGTCAATCGCTGCGTAAGTGTTGGTAACAGACACAAGGGGCATCCAACGAAGTTACATTCTATTAAGAGTGAGCCAAATTTCCAATAGGGGCTTCTTAATTTCGTAATTGTCCTTGCAGAATAAAATTAAACCAATTAAATTTCTTCTCAGTCGTATTTTTATGGCATAAAAAAATTTGGGGAATTACGGGAAAGCGATTAAATGAATGACAAAATTTAAAGTCAAAACAGACCAAATTTTGACCAAAAATCAACAGGAACTGTATACGGAAAATGATGCATTTTCTTTTCTTTGTATCCAGTCCTGAGTGCCATCAGCCACGCCTCACCTACATAAAAGCTATAGGTTCGATTCCAAGGAAGGGTAGAGACGATCTGGGTCAGTGGCCTGTAAAAGTCCATCGTGTCCCCCACGACCTCGCAAGGACCTCGAGAAAAAGGCCGGAGAAAATATCCGCACTAATTCTAATCACTTTCTCATATTTCCAATATCTTCATTAGACAAGGTTTCAGCTTCCTCCTTCTCTCAGTATGTCACTCTGGTCGACATCCCGAGTAAACGAAGGCTGTAATGAACCATCAACACTGAGAAGAAAATAAGACTTTATATTTTTGTCAGTGATCAAGCCTGTTATTTACTACCTTACAAATCCTGACAATCTTTTGCTAAAGTGCTAACGTTTTATAGGTCACTGGCTCTGGCATACGAATTCTAATCTTAACAAATAATTCCTTATTTGTTTTTCATGATCATAAGCGTACAATCCGCCATAAAAGACGAATTTCTACTACCAGGAGTTTCAGTAGTATTTTACTTGTGCTAATAAAAACTTTACACCAGGAAAATACTGTTAAGCCACAGTCACGTATCATCAATACCACCAATAGTGTTTGCTTGTTTGTTTGTATGGTGTTTTTACGTTGCATGGAAACTGTGGTTATTCAGCAACGGGACCAACGGCTTTACGTGACTTCCGAACCGTTAGAGTGAATTTCTATCACCACAAATACACATCTCTGACCCCCCAATGGAAAGCCCGAGAATCGAACTCGCGTCCACCGATGTGCCTGGCCAAGACCATACCGATCACGCCACTGAGGCGCTTACCATTAGTGTTTTTAAGCCATTTTGCATACCATCACTATTGTTGTTAAGCCATAGGTACACATTATTAATAGTTATTAAACCATAGTTACATATCAATATCGTTGTTAAACCACACACAACTACCAGACAAAACAATATACATCCTGAATTATTCTAGACTTAAATAATTATCATATGAAAAAAATGCACTTAACGAACCCCTTCTAAAATGCAACGACTCCACTCTTAAAAGAGAGAACCTGTTCCGTGGCAATGTTGACTCTGGTCGGCCGTCTTCAAACAAGGTCAATTTTGTGATTAACATCTTGTGGTTACTTACTGGGTGCCGCCTTCCATTAAGTGACTCAGCTCTCAGGTCGCCCCTAAATTACGCATGCATCGTTTACTGATACTACGCCTTATGCAGATGAGGGGATGTTCAGTGAAGCAGCCTCTCACGATGCAGAATTAAATGAAAAATAATTTAGCGACTGATGGGACGAATACCCAAAGGCTTGGGGATTAGAAGTGCCCAGGTTCAAAGGTTACCAAGAGAGGTTTTCTGCCTTGAAGACACTGTGAAGGAACGGAGAACGACGGGAAGAGGTTCCGCAGACGAAGACAAACCTAACCTTCCCTAGAGTGCCATGTTCTGACCTAACCTGACCTCACCTTCCTAACCTTGCGTAGGGCGCTGTGTGGCTTGGACTGGCCTGGCCGGGGGGTGGGGAGGTGGCTTCAGCCCCTGCACCACCAATGTAACACTAAACATCGGAACCAATGGACTAGACCCTGATCCTATCATTCTGTAAACTATCCCAAAAATTTAACAACTTATATACGGTAGGAAATAAACAATCAGTATTCTATTACTTAAGTAATTAAATATGTCTCTCAGGCATGAAGATGAGCAATAAATAAAAGTCGCTCATTTCTTCCATTGGGCTGATGGCAAGCACATGCCCAGAGGAACCGTGAAAGGGCCACACCCTACCACCCTCTCTCTCTCTCTCTCTCTCTCTCTCTCTACTTATTACTCATCCTCTCCGCCGATTAAGCGTATCTCTGAGTGTCTCCCCACACCACCCGCCCACCCAACCTCCCACTAACGCTATTTATGCTACAGTTTGCTCCGTGCTCATTCAAAGAGCTTCCTTGCGTAAATAAACGTGCGTGTTGATTCATTTTATTCAGTAGTCCTAATCCCTACTCTCCTTGTTATATGAACATTTCATTCAAATTGGATTCTCTCTCTCTCTCTCTCTCTCTCTCTCTCTCTCTCTCTCTCTCTCTCACACACACACACATACACAGTAAACACTGACCTTGTATGCATTTACCTATTGCATTTATAGAAATAAATACACATATATGTGTGTTCTTTTGCCCCTTAAACAAAACACAAGTGACTTTCTTTATACACAAATATTGATATTTAACCCCCAAACGTAATTATAATTGATAAGTGCATTTGTCACGGCCAGGATTTCCGGATTCCATCAAGAGATACAAGTTCATATCGAATCTAATATATACATATTCCAGTCGATTCCAGGTTCTGCAAAATTAACCAAATCCCCTCTAAAACAACCGATTCCGGTTCACGTGGCAAATGACTCGAAAAGCACATGCCCACGGGCATGACGCATCCTGAAGCTGACCAACCCACAAGCAGACCATGCCCAGGAAACCGTGCCCCTAAAAACTCAACCTACGCAGTCAATGACTCCTTGACCAAAATATACCCAACATCTTTGAAAGAAGTCATCTCTGCCACTTCTTTCAAACTAATCATTTCAGTTTGTGTCTTTAGTGAATATTCCTACACTGTAAATCAGTTATAAGGTGGTGATTCTTGACATAATTATTATTGGAGAGATAATACTACATTTATGTGTATGTATAAATATTTAAAGATAGATCTGTACAGATTTACCTTTAAACATATATACATAACTGTGGGTTTTTTCTCAATTTCAAGACTCATGCTACTATGAGCATTTATTATTATTATTTTATTATTATATTATTATTATTATTATATTATTATTATTATTCAGCAGATGAACTCTATTCATATGGAACAAGCCCACCATAGGAGACATAGACTTAAAATTCGAGTTTCCAAAGAATATGGTGTTCGATAGAAAGAAGTAACAGAAGGTAATGGGAAATGCGGAAAAAACAGATTATTGTTTAAAAATAAAAAAGTATATTTACAAATTAATAAATAAAATAGAAACTCTTGGAACATTCTGCAACAAACGACCAAATTTATTCATTACTTTAAGAGACAGCGACGACGCATTGTACTAAACTGAACTCTGCAATGTCAGTGGTGGTGTATGACTCACGTGCCATTAGATTAGATAAACACAAGCGTTCCATGTGTTTTGCTTGAAGCATTTCATGGTACGATGCTACGTTTGTTGTTTAAATCCCCGAAACTGTCCTTCAACCAAACAGCTCTTCCACGCTGCTTTTGTGATTAATAAATGAACTTTAAAAGGATTCCCAAGGATTCTCACTGAACAATTTAGGCTGCTTTTACACCAAGCGAATCGAATCGATTCAATTCAGGAAAAATTAACACGATTCATGATTCGTCTCGATTCGGTTACATTGAAATTATTGTGGCGAATCAAGACGAATCGTGAATCGTGTTGATTCTCCATGAATTGAATCGATTCGATTCGTTTGGTGTAAAAGCAGCCTTGAGGGTGATGGAAGCGTTAAGTACTTTAGAGCCTCCGTCTCTTGATTCTCTACCGAGGAGGAAATGAGAGATTACTCTTAGAATGTTTCCACCCTCCTCCTCATGGGCGTACGATTATTTCGGAGGGGTGGAACAATTCTAGTTATTTTTCTCATTTCCTCATCCTCGAAAGAGTATCGGAGGAGGAGGAGGAGGAGGCGGAGGAAGAGAGGGGAGGGGAGGGGAAGAAAGAAGAGGAGAGGGGGAGGGGGAGGAGGAGGGGTTAGTTTGAAGAAGCAATTCCCAACCTCGAATGGTGCCATTGTAGGGGCATTCTACTTGATTTCGTCCTCGTAAGATATTCGGATTATTATTATTACTATATTATTATTATTATTATTATTTTAAGGAAGCCACCCAGTCCCATTTTCAGACATATGGTCCGCCTAGGGAGCAAATTAAACGAGAAAGTAGAGCAGCTAAGCAGGAAGAAACAAAAGAGGAAGGAACGAAAGGTAAAAACCCAGAGAGCAAATGCATCTGGAGGTCGAAGAGACGTTGCAAAAAAAAAAAAAAAAAAAAAAAAAAAAAAAAAAAAAAAAAAACAAAAAAAAAAAAAAAAAAAAAAAAAAAAAAAAAAAAAAAATTAGTACCATCTACAGTGTGCCACCCAGGGCACATCGTAAGTGGTGCCTCCCTAAAGGAACTTTTAACCGTGGGAATGTATTACGCTGCAGGTCTAATGCTTTTACGCTTCGGTCAAACTTTGGTTAACTGCTTTGTCTATCGTTTACATTAAGAGAATTTTGTTGGTTTCTTCAAGCATAACACCCTCTTATTCCTGGTATTTCCTTTTGTGGAATTATTATAATCTAAGAGATTATAATCATTTCCGGATACTTGCTATTAACACTTAGCAAATGTTTGTTTAATGTTTACTTCTCAAGTATAATCTAGCACGTTGCAGGGTCATAAAACCAAACAAACATTCCCTTCTCTAACATGTGACGTTTGAGTGAAGACCCTGAGTGGCATACTTTGATTTTCGCGTCGTGTTGTATTCTGTCTTGCAATTACTGTATTTGTTTAATAATAAATGAACTTGAACATTCATTTAATAATTTTTAGTTTCCTGTGAAGAGAAAAAAAAAAAAAAAAAAAAAAAAAAAAAAAAAAAAAAAAAAAAAAAACTATGGTTCCGGCTTTGTCCGTCCGTCCTTCCGCCCTCAGATCTTAAAAACTACGTGGGCAAGAGGGCTGCAAATTGGTATGTTGATCATCCACCCTCCAATCACCAAACATGCTAAATTGCAACCCTCTGGCCTTGGTAGTTTTGATTTGACTTAACGTTAAATTCAGCCATACTCTGGCACCTGGCAATGATAAAGGCCAGGCCACCAACGGGCCGCGGCTCAGACAGCATTATACCGAGACCACGGAGAGATAGATCTGTTTTCGGTGGTCTTGATTATATGATGGACAGACAACTCGATGGATGCTTTATCTCACTGTCTTTCAATCTTTTACGCTAACTGTGACCATTTGTGCAACCTGGAGAAGTATACGATATAAAATAAGCGATCTCTTGATATACTCAGTTACAGTGCTTTTATTAGATTACAATACACAAATCTTCAGGGTGAAAGTTCCTTCAATGCTTGACCAAAGTATTAATCAACTGAGCTTCAATGTATGATTTACCGATTTCCTTACATATTGTCGTTGGGGGATACGATCTCGACATTACCTTGTGTTTTAATCATTTATCATGGTTTACCACTTCCAAGTAAGCTTTCACTCGCTAATCAGTGTCTACCAAGAAAGCTAGTTAATATTATAAAGTCCACGGAGCCATTTCAATATTTTTATTCGTTTAAGATCCTTTCCTTTCATTAATTGAAATTTGATACCTAGATTTTTGGCTTTATTTTCGCGGCTAAAATTCCACTGACTATTAACTCATGAGTGTAGAACCTAATTATACTCGTCATGTAATACTTGGAGGTGACTGACCCTTTTGAACTCGGTGAAGTAACCCTTCATTTAGATGCCGTGGTTAACGAAGCTAACTATAATTCCTTTGTCCTGAGGAAGGCAATGTTACAGAGGAGGGGACTGCGATGTCTAGGACCGGAAGGACATCTGGTGGACGAAATCACCGTTCAGGATTGAAGTGCCCTTCTCACTAGAATCACTTGACTTTGGGAATATCCTACACCCAAGGGGAGTTATAACTGGTAAATTCATCTGCCCCCAGCCAGGTTTCGGACCGGTGCCTTCTGGTTTGGACACAGCGATACAATATACCTATTCATTCGGCTATCAAGTGACATATAATTTGATCTTGACTCTGCTGTAGATATTCCTGTTGAATTCAAGTTCTGTGCTTAGAATCGAAATCAACCCACCTCCACCATGATAGTTGGTTGCCAAATTTGTTACATTTAGTTAAAAATGGCGTTGTTAAACGCGTCATTTTGTTTATGAAGTATACGTAAAAAAGAAAAAGTAAATCCATACTTAGTCAATTTTACCGAGTTATCTCAATAACATGAATTCCCAGATTGTCTGTTTTCCGTATTTCATGATGTTAAAGGGGTAAGTTAAAATCTCAACCCTTCGGTTATCAATATTAATTTGAATTAAGAGCCAAGTTTATCAAAAGTGTCTAGGTGGCGTTGCCGTCATTTTTACTGATGCATCAGGAACTATATGGTGTCACAATTTTGCGCTTATATTTCTAATTTAAAGACGATGAAATTGTTTTCAGCTTATATCACAATTAAATGGCCAACAGTAAATAAAATGACAATGTCGCGCAGTTAGCACTTCAGAAGTTAAAGCAAGCGAAGATACAATACATCACTACACTATATAACACAATTCAACCTGTATTTTAATATTTTACTCAAATGTTTATTTATTTATTAATTTATTAATTTATCTAGCTTTCTAATAACTTTCTGTATTTCCCATTACCTTCTGTTACTTCTTTTGAATGAACACCATATTCTTTGGAAGATTGAATGAATTTAAAGTCAATGGCCTTTGTGGGGCTGTTCAGTATTAACTGGATTCATATTCTTCTTCTTCTTCTTCTTAATAATAATAATAATAATAATAATAATAATAATAATAATAATAATAATAATAATAATAATAATAATAATAATAATATCTAAAAATCCTGTCATTCCTACCCAAGCACATATAACAACAAACTTACACATATAACTTAATTAAAATCTTCGCAAGATACAGATGCGGGGAACTTGCAGTACGTTCAGACCCTATTTCTTCAATAATCTTTATTAAACAAATGACAAGTTCACTGAGGTCAGGAAGGTTTAATGTCCGTTGACGTCATGAATATTTAACGTTCACTGAGGTCAGGTTAAAGGGTATCGCAATGAGATGTCTAGAGCTTAAACCGGACGCTGATTAGATAACCACTGACTTGTTGCGTCTGGTACGTGACTGATCTAGAGCATGTCATTTTTAAATATTCCTTAATAGCACAGCTTTTTTTTTCACAATATTTGTCTAGCATTTACCGCCTCGTTAAGATTTCTTAATCTCTTCATGATGAAAATCAACTGCCCCAGCTCTGCATGTCTATCTATGCCAGTCTCCCTTTCTCCATGTGTGTACCCCGCAAGGAATTGAACTGACTTTAATACAGAATTTAGGCTAAAGGCCAAGCACTGGGACCTATAAGGTCGATCAGCGCTCAAATGGAAATTAACAGGAAGAGGTTTGAAAGATGTCACGGAAGGAAAACCTTAAAGCAGTTGCATTATGAATCAATTGTTAGGAGAGGCTGGAAAAGTTAAGTATATCTTAGTTTAGCCAGAACACTGAGCTGATTAACAGCTCTCCTAGGACTGGCCCGAAGGATTAGATATTTTCACGTGGTTAGGAATCAATTGGTTACCTAGCAACGGGACCTACAGCTTATTGTGGGATCCGAACCACATTACATCGAGAAATGAATTTCTAATCACCAGAACTAAATTCCTCTGATTCCTCGTGGGCAGACGGGGGGATCGATCTCGCGACTACCGAATCGGTAGGCGAGCACGCAGCCCACTCGTCCAACGAGGAACTAAGGAGAGGGCGGAAAGTAATATGGAATAAGGAGAATATGAAAGGGGGCACAGTAAAAGGAACGAATGGGGTTACAGCTATAGGGACCGAAGGGACGCTGCAAAGAACCTCAAGTAATGCCTACAGTGCACCGCATGAGGCACACTGACGGCACCAGCCCCCTACGGGGTTTATCCTGCAAGAAATGAATTAATTCCATTACCCTCATTCTTTCCCCTTCCTTTCGCCATTGAAGAGGCGACAATTGAGTTTTGTCATTCTTTCCCTCACGTGACATTCTTGGAAAGTAGGCCGGAGATTCCTGACAAGTTTCGACCTTTTAGCGTCGACTGATTTTCTGCGGTGCCAGACGTTTGTTTCTTTGTTTTAGATTTGTTTTCACAGTTTGATTTTTTTCTGTTGCCATTGTTGGTCAGGTTTACTACGATAGTGTGTAATAAGCGCTGCACTGTACTTTGTGGTATTTTATTGAGAGGGATTTTCCTGTTAACTCTCTCTCTCTCTCTCTCTCTCTCTCTCTCTCTCTCTCTCTCTCTCGTACAAGGGAAGCTGGGGAAGGAACATTTAAATGAAATCATATTCCAAGACGTTCCGAAACTGGAATCATGTTCCAAGACGTTCCGAAACTGGAATCATGTTCCAAGACGTTCAGAAACCGGAATCATGTTCGAAGACGTTCAAAATCTGGAATCATGTTCCAAAACGTTCAGAAACTGGAATCATGTTGCAAGATGTTCCGAAACTGAAATCATGTTCCAAGATGTTCCGAAACTTAAATCCTGTTGCAAGACGTTCCGAAACTGGAATCATGTTCCAAGACGTTCCGAAATCTGGAATCATGTCCCAAAAAGATCCGATACTGAGTTCACAAGGCTCATAATCGTCTTTGAATTAGAGAAAGAATGGTCAGTTTCAATTCTTAAATAAACATTCTCCTTTTACAATATCTGGATTTGACTACTTTCTGATTGCTGAAATCAGTCTTAAATCACTACAATCCCGAAGCCAAACTTATCAACTACAAGGATTTCAGTCCGTAAATAAACAACAATCTCCTTGCAAGCTATCTAAATCTTACTACTTACTACTCACCAGCTGCGGGAATTATCCTTAAAATAACTAAAATCCCAATGCCAAACTAATCAACTAGGAATAGTACGCGGGAAAAAGACTACTATTTATAACGAAATGGCCAAGATTATCAATTATAACAAAGCGGACTGTCTCAGTATGAACAGACTTATCTACTCCTCTGACCTACTGAATCATCCCTCGCACAGATCAATACTGTTGGGCCGCCTTTGATTTCTTGTCTAGAAGAGGACTCGGATCCAGGAGCACTTTCGCTCTTTTGTTTTCTTTTTAGAAAGTCCCATTTCGCCAGCTTCCTTTTTATTCGTTGCCTTTTGGTGAGAAAGCATACGGCTCTCTTCTGCACGCTTTTGCAGTGCCGGTATCGTGAGTCAGAATTTCAAAATCTGAAGATTATTTTTAATTTTTTGGGCTTTCATTGACATGGAATCATTATTTTATCATTACATAACGTTAAAAAGCTGATTACACGGGAATTTAATCACACGTAGCGAAGATGGACCCAACGTAATCAATAGCTCTTAACAGCCGGGGGAATCGGAAGAAGATCGAGTGACTGAGGTTTTGAAGCGACAGATTCTACAAAGAGGTCGGTTCTTTCTGAGGTTGGAACTGTAAGACAAGAGACTTGCCCACTAGTTATATACTACTCGAGAAACCGCCTTGATGGTTAACGATTTGATCTAACCACAAAACAGATTTGTGCATTAATAAGGAATGAGAAAAGAAATGGGAATTTACTTAAATTGACTAAATATAGAAATTCTTCTTTAGATGATGGTCATCAACAAACTGTACAGCTAATGTTGATAAAGATTTGAACTGCAAGCGTCACTAAAGACTAAAGTGAGTATGTGTACTATTATGGTGGCAAGCACTAACCAGTGTCTATGACTTCCAATATTGAGGTTATGTACCAAATCAATGCATTTTTTGGTGACGTTGACCTCTGGCGCTGAGGTTTTGTACCAAATAAAGGCATTTATTCTTTGGGGGCAATGGATGCTAAGAATTGCTTATTATTGTACTCTGCATTGCAATACAAAAGGGAAATATATACAAAAAGTAACAGTTTAGGTTCCAACTCAGTGAGCTCTGTTCCTAATTTTTTTTTTTTTCTGAATTATGGATAATAACAATTCCATGACTTAAAACCTTTCCCTGAATTATCTTAAGGTATTACTTATATATATTATATATAGTATATATATATATATATATATATATATATATATATATATATATATATATAGGTATATATAATTTTTTTATTTAAATGCAGACTTATGCAAAAAAATAAGCATGCGGTTTCTGATTTGGGGAACCACTTCCTCCCCGTGTGCAAACTCAAAACACATTTCATTTAAAGGTGTTAAATGTTACCTCACTGTTAACCAAGAATATACAAGGAATAAATGGTTTTCAATTCTTCCTTGTGATTATTATTCTTGGTGATCTTCATGAATCACCAATGATCATCAGAACGAGGCACAAACTATGCCTTTTTGTTCCTTTACATATATATATTATATTATATATATATATATATATATATATATATATTATATTATATATAACGTATATAACTATATGCTTGCCTTAAAATTAAGTGGACCTCTGGTTGTTTGTTTGTTTGTCTGGTGTTTTTACGTTGCATGGAACCAGTGGTTATTCAGCAACGGGACCAACGGCTTTACGTGACTTCCAAACCACGTTGAGAGTGGACTTCTATCACCAGAAATACACATCTCTCACACCTTAATGGCATACCCGAGAATCGAACTCGCAGCCACCGAGGTGGCAGGCCAAGACCATTACCGATCACGCCATTGAGGCGCTCTGATGCCTGGCTGCAAATAGCCCACTCCCGCACTCTCAAAAACTTTCGTATTTCAAACAACGACTCACTGGAGGCGGCGTTGGGAGAGCGAACACAACAGGGAATGCAAGAAGTCAATTTCGAATACAACCGCGCGCCCAACCAAGCACAAAACGCACACGATATTAAACGTCAGTCATCACTACAAAGGGAATTCATTTGCGGGAACCTTCCGACGATGCTCCTCAGAAATCTCCACAGCATTTGAAGTCAACGGTCATTTCACGTCACATTCATAAATAGAGATTTTTCGGTCAGGAAACTCCGTTAAATAAAGAAAGACCTACATGCACGCTTCTAAAATTAGAGCAACAATCTGAATTGGCCATTGCCATCTTCCACGCACCTAAACTAAATTACGATATGCAAATGGCCGTTTTGCGGACGTGAGAAAAATAATACTATTTAGCATCTAGGAGAAGAGTTATTTCCAGCTATTTGGACCAAATGATATACACGAAAATGAGGGCACGTGACAATGCAGCATAAATGCTCACGCTATCGTAAATGAAGCGGTACAAAACTATATCGTTCCTTTACAATTTAAAATAATCAGAAAACTCCCCCTTCTCCCACTTTTTTTTTTTTAAACCAAGGAACGTTTTCTTTAAACTATTGTGTTAATCATCGAGAAAACTGCATTCCTATCAAGAGCTACAATAAAGGTGCAGGAAATCTCAAATGTCATATATTACAGATTTAGTCATCCCTAATTAACAAAGGAATTTCTCAACCACTCTATCCATCTATAAGTTAGTCTCAAGCTTACTTGAGTTCTATACCCACTCTAAGGTGTGCGTTCTATAATTCCTCAGCTAATGTCTAAAATAGAACAAGAATCTCTCTCTCTCTCTCTCTCTCTCTCTCTCTCTCTCTCTCTCTCTCTCTCTCACACACACAAATGGACAACCTGTGATCGCAACTCAAGCTAGATGACAATGAACAGATAAATGGAAGCGTTCCCACCAATCCAGTGTGCTTCTGTTGAACTAAGCAGTGAAGTAGGTAGGAATTATGTTTGTGTACCCATTCGTTAGGTTCTCAAATATGAAAGCAAATTCAATTTTATCTTGTCACGACTCTTGTTTTGTAATGGCCGGTGAACTTGAAAATGTCAGGTACTTCATTGTCGTTAAGGTAATCCGCTACATTGTAGCAAAAGAGCAAAAGCACTCTGCTACATTGTAGCAAAAGTACTCCGCTACATTTTAGCAAAAGTACTCCGCTACACTGCAGCAAACGTAGCCCACTACATTAAAACAAAAGCACTCACCTACTTTGCCACAAAAGTACTCCGCCTGCAAATCTAATAGGAATATTCCCAGACATTTAATTTCTGCTTTAGCACATAAATGTCTATAAACCTTTTGTGCCCGAAAGATTTAATAAGATACAAAGAAGACAATTCGAGTCTACAAATTCTTGCTTTCAAAACCTTCGCGTTCCTAAGGGTTGATTATGCGGAAGAATTTCCCCCGCTTATGGAAGATGGCGCTATCCCAGGCCACGAAGGTCTTATTTCGAAAACTATCATACGAGGACCACCTCGAAGAAGGGAACTAAGGAGACAGCACCTTGATCCTCTGCATTTCCAATAACTACAAGAAATATTGATGACAAACGTATGACAAAGACTTTTCATACGATTTATAGTTTAACAGCGTTTCACAGCGACCTGAATCAAACTAATTATACAATTATTAGGAACCTTATTTATGTTTAGCGAATTTTTTTTTCACAAAAGTCTGCAAATGCTAAATTGCAAAAACTGATACAAGGAAAAGAAAGTCAAAATGCAGAGCTATGAACTAGCATATAAGAAATGATTGAAAAAGATGACTGAACATCTAGCTAATGTCTTCAAATTCAAATGAACATAATCTTACATCTTAATCCTTCCATATCAAAAGCATCATACTTTAATTTCTCTAGTGTTTCTATTCAGTTCAGAAAAGTCATTGGAACCGAACTGAGTCAAGTTTTGAATACCAGCCTTTTAATTTTCTTAACCTCCTTGTTTTTTTTTTTTTTTTTTTTTGCCGTGGCAACAAATTTACCTGAGACGCATTGACAGGTGAGCAATTTTCTGTTGACGCATTGACAGGACGCCTTCAGAAGAAGCGTCAAAGCTTATCATTAAACTACACAGAGCCTTTCGATAAACCGCAGAGCCATCAATCATTTCTCTAAAAAGAAAACACAAAATCAGACAATAACTAAGCATCACACTCTGGCAATCTGTGACTTATTATTTATTTATTTTATCTTTTTTATTTATTTATTTTTAGCTGATAGGTAAATTAAAGCAATAAACTGACCCCCAATTATGAAGATTTTGTATACTTTGTGGAGAGACAGACAGACAGACCTCCCCAGCTTAGTTGGAGGGAGTAATAATAATAAAGATATCCTAACTATACTCTGTTTTTTTTTTTTTTTTTTTTTTTTATCTGTCCATCCGCCTGTGGTGTTTTTGTATGGTAACACTGCGTCCTGGGCTTTAAATAGTTAGCTATGTGTAAGTTTTAGGTAAATAAAAGAATATCTAGGTGTACATTTGCAACTGAAAAGTGTTTTAATAATTTACTGTATGCGAAGTACACCGTTAATATTCGAAAAAGGATATTATTATAATCGTTGAATGTAAGCTGAATGTAACTATCTAAAGCCCGGGACGCAGTGTTACCATACAAAAACACCACAGGCGGATGGACAGATGAAAAAAACCAGAGATAGTTTACTACACTTTTTAGTAATTTTAACCGGGAAAAACTGGCCATATAATACATCGCATTTCTTATCTAAGATTTACGTCATATCCTCCCTTACCTTACATATGCCCGAGATCCAACTGTGATAATACTTTTCATGTCCACATATGATTCTAATATATATATATATATATATATATATATATATATATATATATATATATATATATATATATATATATATATATATATATATATATATTCACAACAACTCTCGAATATACAACGTGAACAATGTTAACATAAATGACAAGATATAAGACCATATTTTCATACATCAGAAATACGAGCCATAACTCAAACACATTTCGCCTCCATCATAAAAACTTTTAATCGCTCTCAATAAACTACATTCTATGCCTGAAAACCTTTCACACTGCCTCTCTATCTCGTTTATCATAAGCATTTTAAAAGACCATACAAAAAAATAAAAAATTAAAAAAGTAGGAAAACTACATGAACTATAAAACATCATTACAAAGATTACATAATAATCGATATGAAACGTACAGTAAATAAAATGAATGTCAGTGCATACAATTTTTCTATAAATTGCGAACCATGACGTTGTTAAATTGAAACAGATCTACACTATAAGAAGAAATAAAGCCTTTAATCTTAACACGTCTTCTTAATGTGCAAGTATCTATCTACCTATGTACATATACATATACACATATTCGTGTATACATATCTATATATGTGTGTGTGTGTGTGTGTGTATACACATGCATATAAATGTGAAGATACCATTGACCGGGGACCTCAGACAGCAGGTGTAAGTGGGAATTCAACGTTGAACGTAATAACACTTGTGTAAAGCTCAGAACACCTGTTGAATGACCAACCACTTGTCCCGTGAAGGGAGGAACTCTGCTGGGGTTATTCAATGGCGCTATAAAATATACCACCCATAAAACAGCATTCAACTTTTTTTTACTCAGCACATCAAGAAGAAATTTTCATGAATACTCTAAACGGTTGATTTCTTCCACCTGACACTTCGACTGATTTAACATTGAAAAATGGTTAACATCAAATGCTTAGACAAACAGAAGTAAGCAAGCATAACCTGCGAGGCGAAAAAGTAGAAGCCTTGAGCTGTGTCTCAAGGATCACAAAACGTAAGCTAAATTATGTAAGAGATGCCAAAGGCCAAGTGCGCTAAGGGCCATATAACACAGACACAGACGCAGACACACAGACAAATACACATACACACATACACACACACACACACACACTACACACACACACACACACACACACACATATATTATATATACCCATAATATATATTATATATATATTATATATATATATATTATCCTTTTCATCCAGCAGCTGATGGTTTAAAAGTGTAAGCAATAACACAACAGGCAGTCCTAAATTGATACTTTGAAACCTCCTCCTCCTCCTCGCTATTTATAAACCTAAGCAACCTATTTTTGTCCAATATTTCCACGAGACCAGACCATCTTAAAACATTCATATCCATTCGCTCACCTACGCTAACTTTGTGAACAAAATCTTCGGCTAGTCTCTATTCCTCATCCTTTCAGTTCTTCTTGCACTAAAACTACTACGAGAATAATTAACCATTTCAAAGGCTACTGCCCCTTCTCTTTCATTAGCATTCAGCAACAGTTCACTCAGATAAAGCAATAATGACTCAACAGTCCATTCATATATTTCCACCTTGGCTTCCGCATACATTTTTAAGCCTCTTTCTAATCCTTTGCACGCCCCTTGCCAAGTTAGTTCTTCACTTGTTCTGTGACTCATTATACTATATATATATATATATATATATATATATATATATATATATATATATATATATATATATATATTATATATATTATTCTGAAGCCACATGAAAAATAAAACAGAAGCACTCAGCATTTTCGTGTTATTCCAACACATTTTCAATGTACAGTGTTAAAAAAAAACACCAGATAGCGATTTACAATGTAAACATAAAAGCTGGAAAAATGTCAACACAAAATATTTAAAAACATGGAAATTACTTTGACATTTTTTCAGCTTTTGTGTATATTTAGAAAGTCACTTTCTAGTGGTTTTAACATTGTACACTAAACGCGTGTTGAAATATCACGACACTGCTAGGTACTTCTTCTTTGATTTTTCCGTGGCCTCGGCTGACTTTATTGTCACCATGCTAATAAGTGGACACAAGATATAAACACACACATATATATACATATACATACATACATATACATATATATATATATATATATATATATTATATATATATATAACTGAATCACGAACGTTTGGAACGTGATAAATCCATAAATAGAGGTATAAGCCACGAAGGAAAAAATAAATAAACGGAGTTACTGCAAGATCTTTCGACTCGACGTCCTTTACTCTGCTGAGTAAAGGACGTCCAGTCGAAAGATCTTGCAGAAACTACGTTGTTTATTTTTCCTTCGTGGCTTATATCTTTATATATATACATATATATATATACATATATATATATATATATATATATATATTATAAATATATAAATAGGTATGTATGTGTGTGTGGGGGGGGGGGGGGGGGGGGGGGGGGGGGGGGGGGGGGGGGGGGGGGGGGGGGGGGGGGGGGGGGGGGGGGGGGGGGGGGGGGGGGGGGGGGGGGGGGGGGGGGGGGGGGGGGGGGGGGGGGGGGGGGGGGGGGGGTGTGTGTGTGTAAATACTAATGTAATTTGTGACTAAGCACAATAGAAAAAGATATATACCATAATGCATTACAGGTGAGATAAATAGAGAAATTTACTGTCTATCGCTTATATTTTTACATCAATCCTTGAGGGAATGATACTAAACATGGCGGAAGCTTCCCTTTACACCGTGTGTTTATTACCGGCCGCTCGGGGCTGGAAGCAAAAATATAGACAATAGACCGTATATTTCCCATGATCTCGGCAAAGTTCCCGATATTCTCCACTTAAGACACTACAAGAACAGATGATATGTCCGTTACATTTACCAGCTATGTTGAGACGTATTTATATAAGCAAGATGTGTAACTGATGTAACGAGTTAAATTTTGGGTAAGAAAACTAGGAAGCGAGGGTGCCCTATGTAACCTCTGCCTAAAGATGCAGCGGCTGATGTACAAAATTCTATGTAACGAAATAAAAGATGCAGCGGCTGATGTACAATATTCTATGTAACGAAATAAAAGATGCAGCGGCTGATGTACAATATTCTATGTAACGAAATAAAAATTCTCCCTCACCTCACAATCACTTATGCCTACGTTAACAATCCACCTGCAACACCTTGACCTTTAATTAAGATCACGATCTCAGGTCAACCAAAACCAAACATAACGACGCAGACTCACCTCGTAAGCTGTTCCTCTTGACCCCCACCGAGTTGTTGGGCTCGTCGTAGATGACGTAGAGGGGCGCGGGAGGGGAGAAGCCCCCCTCCCGACTGCCCACACCGCCGCCGTCGGGAAGGGACTGATGTAATCCGCAGTCATTGCTCAGGTCAGCAGAAGATCTTTTGTCTGCCGAGAAACAAAGGAAGGAGAGATCATTAATGCACAACGTTAGTCAGAGGGAATGAGGGGAAATCTGAATAAATTTAGTAAGAGGGGAAACCTGAATAAAGTAAGGAAACGCCGCATAATTAGAATCGTTTCCCCCTCTCTTGGCTAAAATAAAAATGGGTTTTCAATTATTGTTAAGTCGTACTTCATCCTCAGTTGGAATTTGTTGAACTGAACTGAATATGGAATTTAGACCAAAGGCCAAGCACTGGGACCTATAAGGTCATTCAGCACTGAAACGGAAATTGACAGTATAAAATTTTGAAAGGTGTACCAGGAGGAAAACCTCACAGCAGTTGCACTATGAAACAATTGTTAGGAGAGGGTGGAAAGTGACATGGAAGAAAGAGAATATGAAAGGAGGTACAGTAAAAGGAACGAAAGGGGTTGCAGTTAAGGGCCGAAGGCACGTTGCAAAGAACCTTAAGTAATGCCTACAGTAGACCGCCTGGGGTGCACTGATGGCACTACCCCACTGCGGGGAGTTAATTAGAAATTGTTATCAGAGGCAAAATCTATTTCAAGGTATTTCCGCAAGGATAAGATCCTGCAAGAGAGAGAGAGAGAGAGAGAGAGAGAGAGAGAGAGAGAGAGAGAGAGAGAGAGAGAGAGAGAGAGAGAGAGAGAGAGAGAGAGATTTTCTTATAACCTTTTTAACTGAATAAGAACCTGACCAAGATAATACCTGATATCCCTCCTTTTCATCATTCCTTATAACTAATCTAACTGTAAATTCTAACTCCTGTTATTTCATTGTCCAAAGTTTACTAAATTAACAGATGATTAGATACATAACTGCATCATTCACTCACTAATAACATGAGCATTCATCCACACACCAAGTAAATGAAACTTGCAATTTACGGCAAAAAGTGTATTTATCGCAAAACCATTTGTCTTGACTTCATTTTTCTGACATCTAATGCCAATCTGAAGTCCCTAGAATGGAACTCAATACACAATAAGGAATCATATCCTCAATACATTAGGCAGAAGTCCTATTCTTCAACTAGGTTACCTAGAGTTACTTTGTAAGGATCTTAAACGAACGTTATAAATTGTAAATATTTCGAGCTCGTTTTGCATAAAGGATATAGCTACTTGAGAACAATATCAATTCATGGAAACGGAAAACTGCAAAGCACACCTGTTACTAAGGAAAACTGAGGTGAATAACGTCCTAACATAGTATTGCCAACGATCATTATGCACATACGGTAATGTTATATCTGTCCATGCCTGTCAGCTTTCTCAAGTAACGTTTTCATATTCTTAAAATGAAAAAGTTTCATTTTCTTAAAATCAAATATTGGTGATAAGACCCAGGATAAAGATCGCTCAACTTATTTTTCTTACGCATTAAGAATTAGATAATGAACTTATGAGAGTCACGTTAGCTCCCAAGGTAAAGACACTATTATATGAACTTACGCAAGTTCTCCAAATGTTCTCCACACTTTTAACGCTCAAACCACACTAATTTTCTTCTTCCAAATTCATAAACGAACCAAGGAAAAATTCAAACAAAATAAACCTTAACAAAAACATGACTACGGTATTACCCAAACTGGCTTCACAAAGCTGTTATTTACTCTCCTCGGCTTACATAGCATAACAAAGAGACAAGAGACAGACAGAGCTCCTGAATGCTCGGTTTGCCTAAGTGAAAGGAAACAACAAAATGAGCATCGTGCGCAGATTCCGTCGTTATGAAATGGGACCGAGGCCTTTATCAATGCGCTACGAGAGAGAGAGAGAGAGAGAGAGAGAGAGAGAGAGAGAGAGAGAGAGAGAGAGAGAACAATCTAGTATTTATAACTAGGTTTTTCGTAAATACTTTCCAAACAAGGTATCCGGATAGGTATACGTAGAAAATATGTTGAGAGAGAGAGAGAGAGAGAGAGAGAGAGTATTTACAACTAGGTTTCGTAAATAAATTACTTTCCAAAACACGGTATACGGATAGGCATACGTAGAAAACTATGTTAGAGAGAGAGAGAGAGAGAGAGAGAGAGAGAGAGAGAGAGAGAGAGAATCTGTTCTCAGTCGAACTATAACATTATATAATATAAAGCTTAGTAAAATGAAGGCTTCCATGAGGTAATTGTCTCCGACACTGGAGTGGAACCATCCACAATCCCATCCATCATAATAGTTATTTCTCTCTCTCTCTCTCTCTTCTCTCTCTCTCTCTCTCTCTCTCTCTCTCTCGTTCTTTGCATTTTAAAAAGAATTTAACAGACAAACACCTGACAAAAGCAAATGCACACATCTGGACATTAAAATATGGATAACAAACCAATCCATTTTATCTCATAACACTTGACCATGGCGGTCCCATAAAAAAAAAAAAAAAAAAAAAAAAAAAAAATGTCGCTGTCTGTCCCATCCCATTTGGGGTGTTTTCACCATAAAAAAAAAAATACCATTATAATACTTGTGCACATTAAGTGCCACCTCACCCTCTCTCCATTAGATTCCATCCCATCCCTTTCACAAGAATTGTCCTCTCTCTGTCTTTCCCACACCAGTGGAACGTATCAACACCCGCCCCACGCCCCCCATCCCCCGTACACCCCCCCCCCCCAGGGGAGTGGGCGTCATGACCCAAACAATGGACCCTCATCCTCTCTTACTATGGAGTCTCCCAGAGCTCCACACTCGCTCTGTTTACCTTTCTATCACACCCGTTCCTCCTCCCGTTATCTCATCGTTTCCACTCTGCTGGGCCCCTCGCCCAGAAACGCCTCTGCTTCATGTGTGGTCATAACTTAATTTAAAAAAAAAAAAAAAAAAAAAAAAAAAAAAAACTTCATTGTGGTCATAAAAAAAGGGGGTTGGGGGGTGGGGTTCGAACCTTTAGCCTACCTTAGTCTTCGTGAAGGGCGAGAAATTTTTTTTATATATGTGACTACCCATGAAATATGCGTTTTGGGTGCACCTTGGTGTCGTGTATCATTCGTTTGGGCGCCGAATACCACAATATATATATACATATATATATATATATTATATATATATATATATATATATATATATATATATATATATATATTATATATAATATATATATTTATTTATAATAATATAATTATATATTAATAATATATGTACGTATTATTTATATGTATGTATGATATAAATTAGATATTATATATATATATATATAAATAATATATTATATATATTATATTAATATATATGAACATGAAATATTCAAGCAATCAGCAGCTACTATAGACAATGCCCTCTGTATGGCAATGATAAGTAGTATTAAGTATTGTATAGGCACCCTACATACATTTAACCGACTAAAGGTTCAAGATTATTGAAGAGAATAGAATCAATACTGATATAACTACCTTCAAAGGAAATGCGCACAAAATTCATTACTAAACAAATCAATACACACATACACACACACACTATGCGTTAATATATTGTGAAAGTCGAATTTGTTAACGCGATATTAGGCGCATTTTCTCTCTCTCTTTTTTTCCCTTGAAACTTACGGAATCTGCACATAACATTCGCCAAACCTGCATAAAATACAACGGCCACATTGCAATGAACTCGCTGCCTTCTCAATTCAAGGTAATTTTTGGAAACTTTCCATTACTCGACACCAAAAGTGAAAATACCTCGCAATCCTGATCAACTCCCTTCCAAATTGTCCAGAACAGTGAACTAAAATCCTCAGCAATTAAAAAAAAAAAAAAAAAAAAAAAAAAAAAAAAACACACACACACACACACACAACAACAAACAACCAACCAGAAACGAAAATGAAAATGACTTATGTAACATGACGTGTAGAAATATATTCCCGAACCGAAATAAGATTGCCAACTCCCCAAGTCACTGAATGTGTCAGACAGCTCTGTCTGCAACTCGCGTAACGAACGCTTCATGAAAATGAATTTAATTAGCATACCAATTTACTGTATTAATAACAGTGTCATGCACATGAAGGATTGGAGTACCGAAACACCTGCGTATGTGGACATCTGTTGGGGAAGGCAAACCTTTCACTTGTGTGCACACTCATTGTGCGTTATAATTATAATGTAGAGTTAATGCCCTCAGTTACAGCCAGTTTGACTTTGGAAAATAATTAAAGTTGCTTTTGCGAAATAATTGAAGTAAACATTTCACATCGCTAACTTCATTTTGGTCGGTTCATTCGGTTCATGTATGTCATATGGTTTACTTTGCATCCAGCAATTTCATCTTTATCAAAGCTTTCCCGCATCTGATTTTACATTTACTGATCTAGATGCCTTCTTTTTGCTCCAGTTCTGTCTTCTGTGCCTTTGCCTAAATTCCTGTCTGGCCCAGGAACCGCTATGTTGGGGGGTCCTTTATTAGCCCTACCCCTCACCTTCGCATGCTTTTCTCTCCATGATAACCTGCTGGGCCTCTCCTTCGAATACCGTTGTCACCTCCATACCTACTATTTCCCTAAATACCTAAGACTTTCCTTCCCGTCATCATCACAGTATTTGAGATTTCAACCTGTTTTTCAACCTCTGAACGCTACAACTCTGAGAAACTACCTCACAGTCTGTGGTACATTTTTCCAACACGACACTCTCATCAATCCTGCATTCTGCAATCGCAACTTTTTATGTTCTCCATAATTTGCTTTGTAAATACTCATGCATCCGCTGCACAAAAGAATGCACAGATTTTACGCATGTACCATAATATGTTCTGGTGACAATGGTCTTATTTACCAAGTAATTCAGTGCTCTTCACACTTCACCCACGACCCCTTCCATCATTTCCTCCATTTCTTCCTCACTAACTCATTTCACTCAAACTGGACATAGGAAATACCTCATTCTACGCAATTTGGGCAATTCTGAATGTCTCCTGTCACCCTGCCTGTTAAATTCAATGTATGTCACAGCATTAACCACTACAACTCGCTCACATTTACATGTGCACATTTCTAGACTACTATTCCTCTTCATATCCTATCTAATCGTCATCTTCTTGGTTTATGTTACTACTGATATTCATTTCTGCGTTCCAGTGTTTCTACGGCCTCCTCCTTATTGGATAATAAAAGAATGGTGGAAACCGTCTCACATTTGGGAGTCTTGAGAGGAAGGGAAAGAGGGCCACTTAGACAATGCTTGCTGCATGGCTATGCGGCTAAGAGATGCGGAAGTGTAAACCTGGAGTTAAAACTACAGTACAATCATATGTTCATGGCCTATAAATCATCAGAGCAATACGAAGCTTAAAATCAACGCTACACTCAAATCCTCATGTTTGGTATATTCAGTATTATCAAAAGCGGAGGCACGCTAAATCTCGGCATGAAAACCTCACTGGAATTCACTACACAATCACTAAAACATAAATACGCATCTAGCCACGCCAAGACTAGCAAATTCTTCATTAGACATCAGGAGGCATGAAATGTCTGCAACAAGCGATGCAACAATTCCTACACGACTACTTTGTGGTGAGGATCAATCGTCACTATAGTAGATTCACATCAACCGTGCATTTGACGTCTAGGCCAGTCCCTTACGACGCTCCTGATAGGCTGTTGATAAGGCAATCACAGGGCTGGAAACTCTCAGTCTCTCGAGAGATTTCACATGGGCAGGATGTACGTTCCACCTCTCATGAAAGACGTATCCCTCAGGAAAGGTGGAACATACATTCTGCCTAAGTGAACTCTCGAGAGAGACTGAGAGTTTCATTCGTGTTAAGAGATTTTCTTCTTCAGGCACACCTTTTGAATTGAATATAGAATTTAGGCCAAAGGCCAAGCACTGGGACCTATGAGATCACTCAGCGCTGAAAAGGAAAATGACAATGAAAGGTTTAAAAGGTGTAACAGGAGGAAAACCTCAAAGCAGTTGCACTCTGAATCAATTGTTAGGAGAGGGTGGAACAGCGAGATTGAAGAAAGATTCAGGCAGACATTTTAGACGAAAGCTTAAGAAATTATGTAAATATGGAAAGAGGTACAGAATTCAGTATTACTAAACTTAAAATTGATGTCTTCCTTTATTTAAAAAAAATATATTTACAATAGAATTTTGTGAGAGAGAGAGAGAGAGAGAGAGAGAGAGAGAGAGAGAGAGAGAGAGAGAGATACATAACGGTGTACGAAGGGGTAAGTAGTACACGTGTATCTGTAGTGATCCTTTAATACTTCTGCCGGAACCTCAAGAAGTCCACCACCATTTGCCAAAGTCGTAAGGAATAAAAGTGAGTCAGACAACTGGCATTTCTAATCAACCCGGATTTATCCGAGAGACGACTTTGTATTGTCTCTTTACCACTGAGAATAGAGTGAAACATTTGGAGAATTGAGAAAAACAACATTTAGAAAATTGGGAAAAACAACATTTAGAAAATTGGGAAAAACAACATTTAGAAAAGTGAAACAACATTTGGAGAATTGAGAAAAACAACATTTAGAGAATTGGGAAAAACAACATTTAGAAAATAGAGTGAAACAACATTTGGAGAATTGAGAAAAACAACATTTAGAGAACTGCGAAAAATAACATTTAGAAAATAGAGTGAAACAACACTTGGATAATTGAGAAAAACAACATTTGCCATCACCAGATTTGTTTTATTCCAATGACGGAAAAGTAGGGAATACTCTCTAATATACGTTAAGTACATAAAACCAAACAGTTTTTTTTTCTTAAATATTAAAATCCTTAATCCATACAGAGGCAAATTAATCACAAGGATTATTTCTCAAGCAGAAACCGACGGTGAATAAAACAGTGCATGAATGTGTCAATTTAAAAAATTCATAAAAATAACCACAATATACGTCAAGTTTTCAAATGCAAGAGCTCCCATGAAAGGTACTCCGTCATTTCACAATTCCTAATCACAATCCCTAATGCGAAAGGCAAATTAAGCACAAGGTTCATTTCTCAAACAAAAACTGATGGTGAATAAAACAGTGTATGAATGTGTCAATTCAAGAAATTCGTAAAAATAACCACAATATAGACCTAGTCTACAAATGCAAGAGCTCCCATTAGAGCTATTTCTCAGACAGAAACCGACTGTGGCGAACATTTTCAACCTCCGGCAATGATGAATGAGTCTGCCTCAAGGCAAACTACTTGAGACGAAGACATCGGTGACTAAAAGCGCTGCTGATGTCTCTCACCAAATGTCAAAACACACAAATGTAGCCCATTTCTTTTGACCTCAGTTTGCGCAGTGGTGAGTCATCGTGGGAGGACTCGTCTGCACGAGGGAAAACACGCATGCATGCAAGCATATTATTTTAAAGCACAATAGAAGTTGCTGAATGTAAAGGAAATAGATCTGTGATTTACGACACATACAATGGATCCTGATTCCAGTTCGAGCTAACTTATCACACACACCCACACACACGCATATGTATATATATATATATATATATTATATATATATATATATATATATATATATATATATATATATATATATCAGAGAGAGAGAGAGAGAGAGAGAGAGAGAGAGAGAGAGAGAGAGAGAGAGAGAGAGAGAAGATGCACTGGCAGTGCAGTGCAAACACGTAGCCGAAGTTTAAAACTGACCATAGAGAAAATGGAAATATAAAAGAATTTGAAAATGAAATATCAAACAAAAACTCTTACGGTTCTCTGTATGACCTTCATTTACTTTAACAGGAATTTTTTTTTTTAATAATAAAAACTGAAAACGTGTATTTCTGTAGAATGCATCGTCTACTTTAAGTACTTGGTTCAACGAGCAGTTCTTTATCTGGCTGTATTCATGAGTACAAGCATAATCATGAACTAATAATTCAATAGTCAGTCTTAACATAAGCAAAGGGAGATTAAATCCATTTAAAGATTATTTGTACATAAGGAATTGGAATATACAATTTAGGCCAAAAGCCAAGATCTGGAATCTATGAGGTCATTCAGAGCTGAAAGAAGTTGAAAGTAGAAAGGGGTTGAAAGGTGTAACAGGAGGAAAACCTCAAAGCAGTTGCACTAAGAAACAACCGTTAGAAGAGGGTGTAAAGTAAGATGGAAAGAGAATATGAACGGAGGTAAAATAAAATGAATGAAAGGGGTTGCAGCTTGTGGCCGAAGGAACGCTGCAAAGAACCTTAAGTAAGCGTACAGTGCGCTGCGTGAGGTACACTGATTGCACTACCCCTCTAGTACTACTGGGTGATTATAGATAAGAACTATCTAATCAAGGTGTTGCCACAAGAGGGCATTAAATACCTTCATAAAGACGTTAGGTTCAGGTCACTTCAACTTCGCCATGCTTTGCATAAAGTCAATCACTTCTTGCTGAGTAACAAGCAGAATGATCAAACAGATAAGAAGATCTGTGAAAACCTCGCTACACACTTCCTCTTAAATCGAGCGCTTCAAGTATCGCCTAATGGAGCATTATCTAAACCAGTCCAGGTCATATCAGGTGTCCCGCAAGGATATGCGCGACGTCCTGTTCTCTTTATGATCTGCGATATTGATAACAACCTGCAAAGCCCATCTATATCTATACTTGCAAACGATTCCCTGTCTCGGCCTTAACAGGCCCACGTGCAAACTGTGGATAGCTTTGAAACTAACTAGATTATACAATGAATTCCTAGGGACAAACGAATAAAGCAATCTTCAAAGGGTACCGATTCGAACACACACTTTGGGTAAAAAATGGATGAATTTCGGTCATCATCTTGGCCCAGATGGAAAGAACCTTTACCTATTATAAAGCGTCAAATAAAAGATCTGACGACATAACATGGGCTACCCATACCCACAGAATCATGTCACTGTTTTATTAAACGGTCGGCAGGGATACAGACAAGTTCCAAAAAGCGATATCAGTACCACTGCTCTCCTGTATGGTATCCACACCCATATAACTGGTAGTCAAATAGACGAGCTACAGGGCGTAGTATGCAATGTCACAAAAAGGTTTGATAACCTGCACAATCTTCTCTACTGGTACTATGAAGGCAATGAAACTAACATTTAGCGTAACGCTAAAAAAAAAAAAAAAATTCTATATGTCAAGAGCACGTGTCCTATACACGTTTGAGATCTTATTAAAAAGCCGTTAACCCTATATCAACGTGGAATAAGTAAAATCAACATTAGGAAAATCGGGGAGAGAGAGAGAGAGGTCATACCTCCCACTGGTTTAGTACTTATCCAGTTTACTTGATATGGATTTTAATGAGGTACGGTGTTCATCATTAAACGAAAAGATTCTAACTACAATGCCTAACTTTCTCTTTGTCAGCAGCGATGAAACAATATTCTTATGGTCATTTCCGATTCATATAGAGTTGAGTTGAATACAGAATTAAGGCCAAAGGCCAAGCACTGGGACCTAAGAGGTCTTTCAGCGCTGAAATGGAAATTGACAGTAAAAGGTTTGAAGTGTAACAGGAGGAAAACCTCTCAGTGCAGTAGAATCAAGTGTTAGGAGAGGGTAGAAAGTAAGTTGAAGAAAGAGAATATGAAAGGAGGTACAGTAAAAGGAACGAAAGTGGTTGCAGCTAGAAGCCGAAGGCACGCTGCAAAGAACCTTAAGTAATGCCTACAGTGCACAGCATGAGGTCCACTGACGGCACTATCCCCGTACGGGGTCATATGGAGGAGGACACGAACTCTAATGAGGAAAATAATGATAAATACTTAAACAATCCTTAAATTAGCACTCTAAGACATTCTCGATTCACTCAATCAAGCCACGAGAAATCTACGAAAGATGTCCCAGTTATTAAGACCCACGAACAACCATGTCAAGGTAGCTATGCCTAATTCAGTATGATTCAATACTAACCTACTTTTATTAAGTAAATGTTGCTGCAGCTTACAAGTGGAAGAATAAAAAAAAAAAAAAAAAAAAAAAAAAAAAAAAAAAAAAAAAAAAAAAAAAAAAAAAATAAAAAAAAAAAAAAGCCTTGTGAGGTACTTGAAAACTCTTCAACCAACGGTGGCTTTGAAGGAAGATAAACAGTATCATTCTGTTAAAATTAGCTCCCACTTGAGCTGACAGAGCTCAGACACTTGAAAAAAATAATTCCCCCCCCCAACCCCCCACCCCAAAGTGCACAGACCAATGGGATGGGCAGCCTAGTACAGTACTACTTAACCTTCTCAACAAAGCACAATTAAAGGAAATGAAAGGAATATAGACAGTAGCTTACTAAAGCGCTTGCAAATCCACACAATGGCATTATTCAGATGAGCTTCAACTGCAAGCAAAAAAGAACCATGAACAATCCTGTCTAACGATGAATTTACTTCATCTAAAACCATTAACAGACGAGACTAAAAAGATAAAGCGATTGAAAAAAATCTTAAGTTAAACGGTGTTCTAGAGTCTAGACCTTGCAAAGGACTTTGATGAACTCGGCAAGTTAAGTGATATCTGCTTATTAATGTTATCTATAAAAATTAGGTTTATTCCAAACTGTAACACAAAGCGTAACTATATTCGTATCGTCAAACTATAGTTCTCTACATAGTTCTCTACATAGAGAACTATAGTTTGTCACTTACTAATCTACATAAAAAAAAAGTTGCGTTTCCTTACAACGACAAAACCGAAAAGAAACAAGAAAGGGAATCAATATAAGGCCGAAACAATTCGGGTATACTCCACAGTCAACGAGAGCGTCCTTTACATCTTCACACAATAAATAAACAAACAAATAAATAAATAAATAAATAAATAAAATAAAAAAAACATTACGACAAAGTGTACCAATTATTATTATTATTATTACTACTATTATTAAAGCTCATGCACATATACAAATACAAAATATAGATAAAACGGAAAACACGATTAGAAGCAACATTATAACAATAGTAACTTCACACTGGAAGTATAAACCATCTTTTAAACATGTTTTATTAAAAGTAATTGCTACCTCAGCTGCATTAATTTTATAAAGGTTCGTCTCTAATTTCCTAATTAGGAAAATAGAGAACAACCTTTATAAAATCAATGCAGCTGAGGCAGCAATTACTTTTAATAAAATAGTAACTTCACTAACATTCTAAATATGTGCTGAAAAACACTGGCACAGGAAGAGGCATAGTCGTAGCAATAACAATGAAAAAATTATATAGGTTAAACAATGGACATCGACGGAGTACTTATAAATAAAACAGAATCATGAACAAGACTGTTCAAAGATAGTTGTCCTTCACTGAAAAGAATCAAAAGACGTGCTAAACAACACTTCTCGTTGCAAAGCGATAAAAAAGCGACGAAAAAAATAAAAAAAACTCTCTGAAGTTAAGCACGGTGTCCAAGGACCTGGCAAACGACTTTAATTATACTACCATTAACAACAACTGAAAGGGTGCGACCAGAAAAACAACAAAGAGCCATGTCACCGTAAAAAAAAAAAACATTCTTTGCCATCTTTCCCACACTATAGTCAAGCATCTCTATCTATCCACAACGTTTCTGATTGGGACATTTCCATTATATCTTAATTTGAACACCAGAGTGATTGATTGATTGATTTCCAGATTTTAGGCAGATAGTATGCCAAGCACTGGGGTCACTAAGGGCATTCAGCGCTGAAACGGAAATTGACAGTGAAAAGGTTTGCAAGGTGTAACAAGAGGAAAACCCCAAAGTAGTTGCACTATGAATCAAATGTTAGGAGAGGGTGGGCAGTATGATGGAAGAAAGAGAATATGAGCGAAGGTACAATAAAAGAAATGAAAGCAGTCGCAGCTAGGGGCCGAAGGGACGCTGCAAAGAACCTTAAGTTATGCCTACATTGCACAGCATGAGGTGCACTGACGGCAATAGCCCCCCTTCGCGGTGAACATCAGAATGGACAAAGATCAAGAGATGATCTTTATGAACTCTACAGAGTAATAGAATGATTCTGAGCATCCTAGTCGACTCGGAATATCACCAACATGAACTTTAATTAATCTCAGTCTCTCTAGTGGTTTACGCTGCCAGATTATTTCATTCTCATCTTCGTTCCTCAGCTCCTTCGTGCCTACGTGTCCGCAGATATGAACATTTATGTACGAATTCCAGTTGGTGATGTGGTTTTGGTTAAGCTAGCCTTATGCCAACAAGTTCTCTTGCTCTTGGTGCAGGACGTACACGCAATACTTAGAGGACATTTATCGTGGATTTGAAATTTAAATTAAAAAAAATATGAAAAACTCCAGACTGAACAGAGGAAAGATATCATCCTGACATCAAGCAACATTTGCTCATCAAGTGGCACATCCGATACACCTTTTGGAGAGAAAGAGAGAAAAAAAAAGGAAAAGTGTACACGAGTTTAACCGTAAGAAAATGGAGCCTACAATAATACCTTCTGAAAGAAAGAAAAAAAAAAAACGATAAATCTAAAGGGAAAATGTTTACAAGAATTTGTCCTTACGCAAAATAAAACCTTACAAAAATAAGACCAGAGAGCACTGTACAGTATTATATTATGGAGTCTGATTACACCCCATTCGCTCCATTATAATCAGTTCACTCGGCAGAACGTCCCTCCGTGGAAGTAAGGGAACCAGTAGAACTGAGTCATACAACGGTTAAAGTATACTACAAAAAGAATACATTCTGTGATTCTAAACTAAAATGAATTGGCTGAATATTGCAAGTTGATCAACATATTGCATCAAAAAATACCCTTTTAATAATACGTTCAGCAGATTGGGTACGAAAAAAACAAAAATTACATATACGCTTTCCAGAATTGCAGGTCGGCAGATTTACATGAAGCACTGATAATAGAAGAAGAAGAAGAAGAAGAAGAAGAAGAAGAAGAAGCACTGATAAATATATTTGACAACGAAGATATAATAATAATAATAATAATAATAATAATAATAATAATAATAATAATAATATTAATAATAATAATAATAATAATAATAATAATAATAATAATAATAATAATAAATAATAATAATAATAATAATAATAACTAATAAGAAGAAGAAGAAGAAGAAGAAGAAGAAGACTTAATACAGATTTCCGATAAACATATAAACCTAATTAACTTACGTAAGATACCAGCATGACCTCGAGCAAGCCCCTGTTTCAACATAGGGAGCAGCTTACCTGTATAATGAGCCCTCGGTGAGCGCACATGAGGGCTTTCCAAAGGTGCACTGGAGATTCAGGTAAATTCCTCATAATATTGAAACAGTTCCCGTTTTGCGAAGAAGAGAAAACCAGGGGTTCGATGTTATATTATTTCTAAGATTTAATGCTGCGTATTTTTTCCCATTGTACCTTTATTGGGGGGATATGTGAGGCATGTTAAAGGAGTGGTTCAATTTGACCTTCATATAAGCATTATTCACAATCAACAGTTGTCCTTTTATTATTATTATTATTATTATTATTATTATTATTATTATTATTATTATTATTATTATTATTATTATTATTATTATTACCGATTTCTTAAATTTTTCATACTATCATTATTATTTACCTGGTTTTCATTTGCCTTCTTACCAACTTTCATTTACTTCCTCCCCTCACCCCCTTACTACAAACAATTCAAAAATCTTTAGGCTAACTGTTTGTTTGTTTGTATGGTGTTTTTCCGTTGCATGGAACCAGTGGTTATTCAGCAACGGGAACAACGGTTTTACGTGATTTCCGAACCACGTCGAGAGTGAACTTCTATCACCAGAAATACACATATCTAATTCCTCAGTGGAATGCCCGAGAATCGAACTCGCGTGGCAGGCCAAGACCATACCGATCACGCCACTGAGAATCAATTTGTTTCAGACTCGTTAACATAGGATTAAAATTAACAAAGAATAAAAATGGACATGTTCTATATTATTGTAGTGTATATGTTTCTTTCGTATTACTGCACTCAACAGGCTGGAAACTGTTTTAACGGGTGACAAAAATTCACATTCATTTAACGACCATGAAAGCCAAAGGAGATAACATCGCTGAATGACTCTTTTTGGTCAGTCACAACGGAAGTCTTCATGTCAAAAGGGAAACAAGTAAACTGTACAAAACACTCAGCAACGGCCCAGTTGTGGCCTGTGTTGTTGGCACCTACAGCAGTGCCAGACGCACGATCATGGCTTACTTTGACCTTAAATAAAATTCTATAAAAAAAAAATATGCCGAGGCTTGAGGGCAGCAGTTTGATATATTTGATGATTGGAGGGTGGATGATCAATATACCAATTTGCAACCCTCTAGCCTCAGTAGTTTTGAAGATCTGAGGGCGGACAGGAAAAGTGCGGACAGACAGACAAAGCCATCTCAATCATTTTCTTTTACAGAACACTAACACACGTTACTCTACAGCTGATGTTTCTTGTTTATGAAAATCATACTCAGAGTGTGAGTTGGTATGATTTGTACGAAACGTAGAATCGTTAGAGTCTTCTTTCAAAATGTAACCGGCAATATTTGTGGAAATATATCACGTACAAACTTCGAACTTGCACAAGCATCTTCTGTAGACATTGAATGACGTTTGCTGCATCACCTTCGCGCTATTCGTTTTTCTCAAACTTCTCAGCAAAGTAGCTTTTGATGGTAGAAAGAACGGTTTTTTTTTTAAGTAATAAGACTTGAAGCTTTGCAATTTCCGCACTAAATACAACAAGCAGCATTTTTTATCATTTACTGAGATCTATATGAGAGTTTCTCTGATAGACTTGATATTACGAAGTGAAAGTCTCTCAATATTGCTGGATCCCGCGGCAAATATCAGAAAGTGCATTCTTTGCCCCAGGCTGTGACAGCCTCCTGGCACGCAAAAAAAAAAAAAAAAAAAAAAAAAAAAAAAAAAAAAAAAAAAAAATTCACTGAAGACGCTATCGATAAGGAAGCTGCCACTTCCAGAATTAAGTGAGCGTCAGGATTTGATCATTTCTCTGCAATGTCAATGAACGCATCCAGAAAGGAACTGAAAAATGTTCTACCCTATGGTGAGGAATGGGATGAAATAGAGAGAATCACTGGGACCTTTGAGGTCATTCAGCGCCGGGAAGGAAATTGAGAGTAGGTAGGTTTGAAAGGTGTAACAGGAGGAAAAACCTCTCAGTTGCGCTTTGAAATAACTGTTAGGAGAGGGTGGATAGCAAGATGGAAGAAAGATAATATAAATGGAGATACAGTAAAGGGAACGAAAGGGGTTGCAGCTAGGGGCCGAAGGGAACCAGTGGTTATTCAGTAATGGGACCAAAGGCTTTATGTGACTTACGAACCAAGTCGAGAGTGAACTTATATCACCAAAAATACACACCTCTAACCCCCTCAATGGAATGTCTGAGAATCGAACTCGCGCCACCGAGGTGGCAGGCCAAGACCATACCGATCACGCTACTGAGGAGCTGAGTAGTAACCTTAACCTATGGTGAGAATCCTTAACAAGTATACTGACTGCTAAAATGTTTTAAACATTCCATCACTAAAATCCATTAGCGAAAGCTGTCTCCCAAAATCGTCACGTAACTACTATGTCATTCATATCCCTCCTTATTAAGATCTCTGAGAGAAATAAAAGAAAAGTATCTTCGAAATAACGCCATGTTCCCAATTCAAGATTCACTGTGCATAGACATCAAAGCACTTACCGATTCTGAATATTTGACAATAATTACTACCATCTTTTCACGCCAAGCTTTCATTCTGCAGCATTTAAGAAACATTTTTGATACTGCCAGAAATATTGGCATGCTTGTTAAGTGTTCCTGAGATGGTAGTATCAGCCCAAATCCTCCAGATTTTGTGCTCCATCCAATTTACCTCTTATTGCGAGATATCCTATTGGGCCATCTTCCATAATTCAAAAGAAAACGTACACTATCCTCCTAGAGCGGTTGCATCTTAGCATTAGTGCTTGCTATTCGTTATGACTAGTATCAGCATTATTTTGTTGACATGTCATGAGGTCATCTTAACAAGTTGCTTATTACCTATAATGCAAATCCGCAGAATATTCTTCAAAACAGTGCTGTGAATGTTACTACAAAAAAAGTTGTGCTTGTTTAAGTGCCTTACATTACTACCTTTTTTCTATTCTCAGCAATTTTTTATATAAATACACGTTCATCTTTCATTAATCTCATCTCCTCTTTTGGCAATGGACAGTGTGGAACATACTGCCCTAATATTCTTCAATGCAAAATTTGTTCCGTTTCGTTCAAACTGAATTCATCGAAAGCCACGAAAAAGTTTTCTCTGTTGCAGTCTTCTTTCATACTATGGATTTTAGTTATCTTCCCATTGCCTGGTAGTAGGTCATCAAGCGTACAGACAGCTAAGGAGGAATTAATTGTGTCAGCTTGAAAATCATCCTTCGTTGGACCAACTGTCGTTGCAAGACTGGGTGTGAAAAGTCAAGTTTTGTAAAGGAGTGAACTGGCTGGGAAGCGTCAGTGGTGGAGGAGGAATCTGGCTGGGTATGAATAGCATAAAATATTGGGAGGTAAGCTATTCCTGTGTGTGTGTGTGTGTGTGTGTGTGTGTGTGTGTGTGTGTGTGGTCGAGGGGGGTTAGAAATTGCGGCGGGAAGACAAAAGGATTTGATGCGTTGGGTATTTGAGCTATGTGGTGAAACGGTTTTGCACATACATGTATCTTCGCTAGGTGCAGGGATGGGGTGGAGCATGTTGTTTTGTTTCGACAGGTTGTTGGGGGTGGGGGAGGGGTGAAGTCATGGAGATAAGTATGCGAGACAGTCTGAGGGGGGCAGGTGGAGTTTGTGTTGTGAAGCCTCAGAAGAGAATGAGACAGGAAACGTAACGGGAATTTACACCATTTGCAATTCACATGATGAATTAATTTTGTTCTGTTGTCACTGTATTACAGATATTTAGCCTTTACCACATGACATATTCTTAAGGGAAGGGAAGCATTTACGCGATACATAAACTACTGCAAAATGAACGTAACGCAGTCAAATAAGTTACCAATCATGAGCACTGTTTAGTATAAGTAGGGCAAAAGCACCACTCAAACCCCCTTCGCTCCATACCAGCATAAACCTTCTTATAGAGATACAGATAACTGTGTCTATTTGGATTTCTTTCAAGTTGACCCGATTAGATTCGCGGGGCATGCGCGATGATGACCGAGGGGTGTTGGGAGCTCTCAAGGTGAAAGGAGATAGGGAATCGCACGAGGGGAAACGGGATCCCAAGGAATGGAGACCGAGGGGAAGAAGTGGGTGAGGGGGGCGCCGGAATAGGGCCGTTATGACTAAGGGGAACTGGTATGAAGGAGAGGTCGAAGGGAATGTTGTCTTGGAGGGGGTTTGGGGGTGGGGAGGACTGGTGGTATATACCATCACCAAAAGACTGGGATGGGGAAGGGGAGGGGGGGGGGAGAATTCTGAGGAGAACCTCCTGTAAAAGTTGAATTTTTAAAGGGAGAGAGAGAGAGTTTCCCATGTCAGATTAAGGAACGAGACAGGAAGAGGGAACGTTTTACGCGTGAGATTAAGATGTCCTTACGTTGCCCTGGCGCCTTAATCCTATAAGCAGCCTGTAACGAGAGAGAGAGAGAGAGAGAGAGAGAGAGAGAGAGAGAGGAATGTTGTGGTTGGGGGTTGATAAGGAGGGTTATTTCCTGCCTTCCTCGCGAGCACTACTTTCTGCTCTCTCTCTCTCTCTCTCTCTCTCTCTCTCTGCGTGCACGTGGGCATGCCAGATTCGAGCCCCGAAGCAGCAGAAGATGATGCGGGCGCTATGAAGGGAGGGGGGCTGTTATTTACGCTTAATAAAAACAGACGCACCAAACTAGATTCCTTCGAGGCCGATTCATACATCTGACACCAGACGAAACCACAAAACATAGACACTTTCAGGCAAAGCCCAGTCAGAAATGACGTCAAATTCTACCCCAGGGTGTGAGAGTGAGAATGAACGCCCTTTCCTCATTCATATAATATGCAGCAGTCGCTGAAGGCCACAAGTGCCAACGAGTCGTCTTCATACCCACATGAAATACCCCAGACGAAGAAGAAGAAATGAAGAGGAGAATGACGCACACACAAAACAGTGAATGGAGGCCTATTCATCTATTCACACGAATACATATCGCAGACAAAACGCCACATATATGCAAATATAAATCAAGTGGATTCATGATCGCTCTATAATAGCGACCTGGTTTCGGATCAGTACATGCGTTATGCAGGCAGTAAATCAATGGATGCAGTGGTCGCTGTTAAGGGAAGAATCGATTTTCCTTCCGTTACATGCGACCACTGCCTTTGCCCTTAAAAGTGGCGACCAGAGGCTGTTCGCCATCTGAATTCTGAGTATTATTATTATTTGTTGTTGTTCTAAAGGGTCCACAGTAATAAGAATGTTACAATTAGTGTATAAAAGCTTTCGAACCCTTCCATGAGTTCATCTTCAGTCCAAAAAAAAACCCAAGGAAGGGGTCGAAAGCTTTTATTGAATGTTTATAAATTATAAACGAACTTTTAACATTCTTATTATTGTGTACCCCTTAGAACATGTATAAACTCTCGTGATAGAAAGTTGTTCCCAATTATATTATTATTATTATTATTATTATTATTATTATTATTATTCTAAAGGGTCCACAACAATAAAAAGTGTTGAGAGTCCGTGTATAATTTTCAAAACTTTACTTTATTATTGTGGACCCTTTAGAACATTATATATAATGTCGCGATAGAGTTTTTCCCTATTATTATTCACAGGATAACCCCTACTCACATAGAAAAAGCCCAATGCAAGCTTCCAATGAATATGGTGTTCATCTTATATAAGTAACAAAAGATAATATGAAATACAGAAAGAGATAACTTACTAAGATAGAAAAAAATGATTCACAAATTTACAAATAAGTAGATAAAAATGCAGGTAAACTATTAAGGGATGGAGTTGCGAGGCCCATGCCCTTTTCTTTTCAGAGAGAATGCGATCCACCACCAAGGTTTTATCCGACACAGGCCAAAGCCATTTCACTCCAGGGATCGAACTATACTCTCTTGCTCTGTGCTCACGCAAGGTTGCCTCTTACATAGGCTGTTGAAAGAAACTTGCAAATTAGGTAGATGGCATAGACTGAGTACTGTTTATTTACTTAGAAGAGAAAGAGTTACAACGAGTTTCAAGCATTAGAAGTCTCAAAGATTTATTAGTCCATCCGAGGAGACATCGCGTGCTCACGTATCCCTAGGAGAGAGAGAGAGAGAGAGAGAGAGAGAGAGAGAGAGAGAGGGGGGGGGGGGGGCGGGGGGGGGGGGCGGGGGGGGGGGGGGGGGGGGGGGGGGGGGGGGATTGCTCGCAACTTGCTCTCCAATGCAATCTTTATCATGCAAAAATTAGCTCGATTGACAGAATTTCCTGATAATCTGGGCACGTGCAGGTGGCTCTCTCTCTCTCTCTCTCTCTCTCTCTCTCTCTCTCTCTCTCTCTCTCTCTCTCTCTCTCTTTTGCAACGTAGTGAAAGTAGTGGAACACTGAGTACAAGACAGAGTGGACCGAGTTCGATCCAAGGACGAGGAGGGAACGATAGTGGAGTTTCCCTAAAATCCAGTAAACCTCCATGACACTAAACAGTAAATTATGCACTTGGTTGCTAGTAGACTATTGTTGGGTTGCAGTTGAGGATAGGCAGTTGAGAAAATAATAACAGAAGTGGGTGGGCAGGTGTTCAACCAAATGCGGTTTCTCTCTCTCTCTCTCTCTCTCTCTCTCTCTCTCTCTCTCTCTCTCTCTCTATATATATATATATATATATATATATATATATATATATATATATGTGTGTGTGTGTGTGTGTGTGTATGTGTGTGCGCATATACATAATATACATACATACATACACACACATATATGTGTGTATATGTTATATGTATGTATATGTTATATGTATATGTATGTATGTATATATATATATATATATATATATATATATATATATATACATTCTATGACTTGCTGACGAGGAATTGTGTATATATATAGATATATATCTATATATATATATATATATAATATAATTTCTCGTAAGCATTGAACGACAATCATTTCAAGCTACGCTATAGAATTCACGTAACGGCTGGCTCTCCTCTCTCGCCAAGAAGAGGGGGCTGGTTAACCGGTACCATTCCTGAAATCAGATACTGTATTCGTTACAGCGGAAATGGCCCGGTAATTCAAGATAATGGCCACCACGAGGCCACCGCCAGTCGCTGACAACACAGATGGAAGGAGGAAGACGAGGACTCGGTACCCATGTGACGAATAATTTGAAGTTTTAGTTAATGAAAGAAAATGATTGAACGTTCTAGTAATTCATTATTTTCTAAATATAAGAATGCCATAAAATTATTTACCGTAACCGACTAAGATGCGTCGCCTAAATGATTAAAGTTTATAAATTATATTTGTGTGATGTTTCTCATCTCAGGTAATAATGCTATGTCAACTAAATAAGCGAATTCATCTCAGTCACCTTTCATTTTTCCCACTTTCCCAGAAGGCGTTCATATTCAATCAGTACCTGTATATTTCTCTATACTGAAGACGAACACAGAAATCGGTCATAAAGGAATGACAACTTACGGCCACCTAGAGGAGTACAAACACTAACGAAAATGAAAGGCATTTATAAATAAACCCAAGAATATATATATATAATATATATATATATATATATATATATATATAATATATATATATATATAGATATTATATATATATATATATATTTATATATTTATATATATATATATATATATATATATATATATATATATATATATATATATATACTATATATTATATAATATACACACACACACATATATATATATATATATATATATATATATATATATATATAATATTCTTATATATATATATATCTATTAAACAAACACACATACAACTCAGAGAGACCAATTACCACCTGGATGAAAAACATTTACATTCGTCTCTTGATCTCTGTCTTAATAATTTAACTGAGGACGACGAGCTAACTTCCTTAATTCCTTTAACGAATACATCCAAATTAATAGCGGTATTCCTTATATAGCCATAGTGACTGATACGGCTGGTATAAACCGAATATGTCAGGTATATTCTTTCGGGTTCTTTTCAGAGTATACATTAGGCGAGAGCAAGATTTACTGCATTCAAAACACATGGATGAAAACACACAACTAACAACCAAGAACATTTGAAGTTTCAAAACATCGAAACCATTCAACAAAGGAGCGCTCTCACCTACATTGCATTTAAGATTTTAAGGAACAATGTCCGCCGAATTTGAGCAATTCGTGATTTCTCTCTCCCAAAAAAGAAACAAGTCTATAACCATTGATTTAAGTCGAAAAAAGTTATAAAGAAGAAGATCACATCAGATAACAGCACCTTACCGAAGACTTTGGTCAATTTTCGATACTTGTTAGTTTTTAACGGATATGATGAAATAACGATACTCCCCCCGCCCCCACAGTCAATTTATTTATCTATTTTTTCTCTTTTAATAAGTGGGATCTATTCTTTCCATATTTATCAGCACCTTTTGTGCCTTCTTTCTAATGAACACCATATTCTTTGGAAGCTTGAATTTTAAGTCAATGACCCCTATGGACAAGTTCCACATGAACAGGGTTCATCTTCTGGATGATAATAATAATATAATAATAATAATAATAAAATAATAATAATAATAATAATAATAATAATAATAATAATATATAATAATAATAATATGCTGGAAGTAAACCCTCTTTTAAACATGTTATATTAAAAGTAATTGCTGCCTCAGCTGCATTAATTTTTTATTAAAAGTAATTGCCACTTCAGCAATATAGGAAAATAGAGAAGAACCTATTAAAATTAATGCAAGCTGAGGGAAGCAATTAAATTTAATAAAAAAAAATAATAATAATAATATTACGCTTGAAGTAAACCCTCTTTTAAAACGTGTTTTATTAAATGTAATTGCTGTCTCAGCTGCATTAATTTTTTATTAAAAGTAACTGCTGCTTCAGCAAATAGGAATAGAGAAGAACCTGTATAAAATTAATGCAGCTGAGGCTGCAAATTACTTTTAATAATAATATAAATAATAATAATAATAATAATAATAATAATAATAATATAATAACAATAATAATAACTGCGAAGGGGAGACGAGGCACATAGTAACACTGGACAGAAGGGTTTCAGGATAATGCTTTATTTGCTGAAATCTGGTGCTGGCGAGCGACGGCACATTTGAGAATGTTTGTAATGTAGTTAGTTCGTAAGGTTTCTCGCCAAAAGGAGACACATGAACTGTCAATAAAACCGCAGAAAAAAGGTCATTTCTGCAGCAGAGTGAGAAAAAAAATATCAATGCCTTGACCCCATTTTTATATCGTTTGCTCTCTGAAATCGCTGTTTTGCAACGTCGGGAAGGTGTTGCAACCTGGGTCAATAAGTGATAATGGATTACACACCTTTCAACTCGGATCAGGAGTGAAAATGTAAAGATAAATAGTGAAGATGTTTATGAACTACTGGCGCAATGGAAGTTTCTGTTTTGTGTTGAGAAAGAAACCCTGCCACGATTATTTTCTGCTTTCTTTACAGCCACCACCTTTTCTGGGAAAAGAGTTTCTTGTTGAAAAACATCACTATTGCCAAACTTGGCATGAACAACTGTTATCTTGCAACACCACTCGTGTTCTCTTAAAACAGGCACGCACACAAACACAAAATTTGAAAATCTGTTAAAATAATTAGCATTTAAAATAAATATAAAGTAATAATTTTTCCATAATGTAATCAATCGCGGTATCGTAAAACATAGTATGTTTGTTTGATTGTTTGTATGGTGTTTTTACGTTGCATGGAACCGGTGGTTAATCAGCAACGGGACCAACGGCTTTACGGGACTTCCGAACCACGTCGAGAGTGAACTTCTATCTCCAGAAATACACATCTCTCACATCTCAATGGAATGCCCGAGAATCAAACTCGCGGCCACCGAGGTGGCAGGCAAAAACACAGTATGTGAATATCCATCCATAAACTTTGAATCACTTAAAACTAGAACAAATATCACCTAGCTCTCTCATACCCCATGTAAGGCTAACAAAACTATAAGCTCAGAGAGAGAGAGAGAGAGAGACCCGAGAGAGATGAGATGACGAGAGACGAGATGAGAGAGGAGAGAGAGAACCCCTCTAAGTTCAGAAGTGGCAATGTGTCTAGAAAGGCTTCAATCCATACGGCTTCAATTGATAATCCTGTTAAGAACGATTGACAAAACAACACAAGATATGTGAAAGTACAAAACGTTGTAGATTAAAGGAAGATAAAAGTCTAAAGATCGGGAAAGCCGACACAAGAGGACACCTAAAGGAAATCCATGTGCGTAGGCAGTCTGGTCTCTTTCATCTACTTAATAAGCTTTCAATAAAGTACACAGCAATAAATTGGGGGATGGCAAGAATATTCGGTGACATACATACACACACACACATATGAATGTAAATGGAGGAAAGTAGAAAAGGTACTTCTGCAGCTAATAACTCACCCCCGCCGTCCAATAATGACATAATACAAATAATGTAGTGATCACATCGTACATACATCATGCACTCTACCTACATTACTACACAAGTGCAGTGCTTCCTGAATGATTACAAATGCTATCAATCAATAAAAGCAGTAACAGGAATTTAAATGGAAGTGTTTGACACACATACAAAGTAAGTGTACCTGCAACATGAAAAAATGCCGCTAAAATGCTTTAATGGTGAATGGCTTTTATATATATAGCAATCAACTATTGCCTCTACTATAGAAAAAGTCATTTATCACAGGTTCACATATTGCACTGTGATAACTATTTTTATGAATATTTTTACGGCAAAGTATTAAAAGTTTTGCTTTCGTCCAACTTCGATTCCAAAACGAGTAGCCTATCCTACCACGAAAATATATCATAAATGGCCCATTCAAGAGAAATATATCAGTAAACAGTTTGGTGTAGAGGATAGCACAACTTAGTATATATATTCCTTATAATGTAAACCACAATATAAGAATAAATATGATTTAAACAATGCCACTGGAAGTGTAATCTACCGTAATTTAATGTGATACGACATAAATGTACTCATCTCTAATAGTTCCGGTAAACTTCTTTTGCTCAAAGTATAATAGCTTTTGTTCCTGTGATCTTTTATAGATTCTCTTCAACAAACTGCAGCAAATGACAACTATTCAGTTTAGAGTTGACTAAAAGCAGTGACCTGGGATGAAAATCACCTTTGCAAAGACCAACCAAAGTGAAGTGATGCTAACCGACCATGTGTTCGACGAAAGATGGCGACATCCTGGTCGCAGCTTCCCACACCAAGGAAAGCATATGATGCAAATCTGTTTTCTTTGGCAGTATTCATCACCTGTACATATATCACACAACTTGAACACCTTATGTGACTGTTTCCTTTCCCGTTCCTGGCTGACGTGGTGTCAGCCGAAGCCTTTGGTTTTCCAGCTTTAATTTTTTTAATTGTTATGAGTCTTCAAATTCCACAGGACAAAACTAGACAATTATGAAAAATGGCGTGAAGTTTGAAGCCAGAGGTGACATTTGGTATATGATTATACTCGCTGTCACAACAGCTGGATAGTGTGGCTTACTAGGAGGAGAGGGGGAGATACTCATCTAACATGAGGCATAATTAGGCGTAATTTCAAATAGCAATACAACACAGATGAATTTGATGAATTTGAAAGCAAAAATGTCAAACATACAGCCCGATCACTTTGGCGGAGGAAAGTTGGGCCAATGCTTCTTCAGCGATCTTGCCCCTCAAAGAAAATGAGAAATACTAACTTCACAAAAGTGTTGCAAACTCCAGAAGGCTTGGCGACAGCAAGACCTAGAAACGCTGATGGTAATGAAGTGACACAACTGTTGACGAAAAGGCTTAAGGACAGAAAGAAAGTGTGTGAGTGCATGCAATTCCGGGGTATATGTACTTGTATAAGAGCGAAGAACGAGGTATACTGATAAGCTTCAGTGAAAGTTATGTTGTTTCAAAGTTCTATTTACTTCCTAGAAATGTGGTGAATGGAATGGAATGGAATGGAATATGAGGGTCATTCGGCGATAATTGAAGTAAATGGGTCACACTTGCGTGCACTGTATTTTTTAAGCTAGAGTAGATCACAAAAAACCAGGCTTATTGTAAAAGAAGTCTCAAAAGAGTAACGCACCTCCATATCAAATAAACAACTCAAATATGAAGAGTAATCCAGTCATCCTTGCGATTAATTCATCACCCAAAAAATCGATGACGACACACAGGTCATTCTGCACAGTCATCGAAATAACACACTTCCGAACAGAACACTTGAGCAGTTGAATCACAAGTGACGTCAGAGCCAAGCACAGTCAAGAACGCCAACGGACTTCTCCTTCCTTTAGGAATGACGTCATACACAATCAACCACAGGAAACGGATGACGTCACTCGTACGGCCTTCGACAAGAAGCGATCTCACTGTTTTCCAATATGCAAAAATAGAAGAGATTGAGCAACTACTTTGCAACTCTCTCTCTCTCTCTCTCTCTCTCTCTCTCTCTCTATATATATATATATATATATATATATATATATATATATATATATATATATCTGTGTGTGTGTGTGTGTGTGTGTGTGTGTAAGGTATTCCCGAGAAATAGCGAACTGGATACCAAACGATATTTACACACACACAAGCACACACATATAGTGTATGTATATATCATGTGCGTTTTATTACACGGACACACATGAAAACGTGTGTGTGTGTGTGTGTGTTGTGTGTGTGTGTGTGTGTGTGTGTGTGTGTGTGTGTGTGATCTTGGGTGAAGCAAACTTTAAACACGAGGAGGTTCTTTATTTTCTAATTAATTTTTTTTTTTTTTGTTTTTTTTTTTTTGAACGGCAGTTCACTTTTGTTCAGAAAGCATCCCCAACGGCTTCGTCACGTCATTAATCAGTTCGGGAGACGCATTTCTTATTTTTGTAAGGCTTCTTTAATCTTCATGGTCAGGGTCAAGTAAGGGTTTATTTATATGATACTCCAAGGTTCGAATGGTTCGTGGAATTCATGACTTCGTCTTATATCTATTTAACGTATATATATATATATATATATATATATATATATATATATATAATATATATATATATATATATATATATATATAGATATATTTGTATATATCTTTTACTTCTAGCTGGTTGCGTTATTTCAGGTTGGAATCGCCAAGACACACGAATGCAGCAAGATCGCGTACGTTTCGTCGTACAAAGTGGCAACAAAATGTCACAGTATAAAAGGTTAGGCTCATTCATTTAACACCTCAGTCACCCACACGATCCATGCTGACCTGGCCACACGAGCAACATCCTCCTCGGAAATTTTCAAACGCTGACGGATGTGTCGAGTTCTCACTTCTTGGGTGCAGTGTGGGCTGGGTCTCAAGGTGACTGGAGAAACTGTGGGTCAGAGGTTCGAAGTGTGATAGAAGGGCTTGCTTGTTTAAGCAAGTACACCAAGTACAGGGCCACTAAAACTGATAAAACGACTCGCGTGTTCATTTTGCCGGGGTAAGACTGTGGTGTCTAGCCCAGATATTCGGGTCGTAGGTCGATGTTGCGAGTGTTTTAGCAATTTTTTTCTCAAGTCCAGCGTTTTGTTAAGACTAGGTAAGACTGCAGATGGGTCTGAATTAGGGGAGCGGTCCTCTTACATACAGAATTCTTACATCGGAAGTCCGTGCATTAGGAAACGTATTTCCGACAGAGAGAATCATTTTTATCATAATGTTTTTTAATATAGGATAAGCTGTTAACATCATACGATGTTGACTTGACATGTAATTTTAACGAAGCCCCGATTTCCCCCATAAATACACTTCCAAGGTATATAGAATATACCTTGTACACTTCCTTCCCTTACATTGACCATGAAATTTGAATCGAGCTCCAAAAACGGCTGAGTCACAGTGGAACAACCCTTGAACCCTGACCTTGAAAACAAAAGAAGCCATAAAGGAGGTGAAACGCATCTCACGAACTGAGAAGCATGAAATGATTTCAAATAATTATCCACGGTGGAGCCCCGTGACAACTGAAAACAAAATTATGTGAATTCAGTTGCATGTGTGTATAAAAATAAACGGAAAATTGCTTACCTAACTACCTTTATTACCTTTTAATCCTAAAAGTCAAGAACAGGGGTAATCTACAGATGACTCAAATCCTTATTGGTACCAATTGTAGAATATATATCTATATATATATATATTATATATATATATATTCATATATTTATATATTATATAATTTATTATATATATATATAATTATATTTATATATATATCGATTAAATTTATTTATATTATTTATATTAACTATCTCTTAAAATATTTGTGATTATTATATATTCCCTTAAATAGAGCAGCTAATTTAACTATTCAAATAAAAAATATATGGCAACATCGAGCCATGTAAGATAAAATTAGGCAGATCAAAATACACAATTACAACATTCTGAATTCATAATTCATAATTTCTTTGATATTAATACATACTTAACCTATGATTAACTTGAAATTTCATCTGATTCTATTCAAATAACAAAAGACGCTCACATTTGACACTTTTGAAAAAAAAATTGTGGCAATCTAATGTTAAATAAATATTAAGCAACGAGTACTGATAATGAATTTGGAAACATCTCACTCCAAATATTTTCATTTTCTACAGAATGAAAGATCTTGTCATTTGACAGGATGAAAGATCTTGTCATTCTACAGGATGAAAGATCTTATTAAGAAGGCTGGTTTCTTTAAATGTCACACAATGTTTTCGTAACCTTTTTATGAACTTGTGCTGAGAAGTACAAACACCACAATATTTTCTCTTTCCCAGACAAAATCAACTCTGTTCACAGCCACAAGGAGTTGCCACCTAATGTATTTTGAATTAAAACAAAAATAAGAAACTAAGGAAGAAAATTTCAAATTGTGATACAAACATAAGGAGCAGTTGGTTGTTTAAATGAAAAATACGAAAGTCGCAATTCATAAAGTGGGAATAATGTGTAACCGAAAAACGCCAAAACAAAAAGCAAAAAGTAACAATAAAATACAAGACAATAAAAATTAACAATTTCAAAATATGACAGGAATAAAAGTAGCGATCAGTTGTTTAAACAAAATATGCGAAAATTACAAATCATAAATTGGGAATTATGCGTGAACGGAATATATATATAAAAAAAAATAATATAATTTTTTTCAAGTTAGGGAAGGAAGTTTCAAAATATATAAACAAGACACTATAAAAAAAAAATTTAAAGATTATGGATGGAAGTTTAAAAACACAAGTAGCAACCCAAAACAAAAAGCTAAGAAAAGATATTGCAAGATACAACAAAATGAAACAGTATAAAAATCAGAAAGTAAATTTCAAAATATAAGAAGTATAAGCAGCAGCAGGCAGCAGCAGTCACCACCAGAGAAAGATGCATCCCCTTTATACCCTGGGCGAAGAAACGGTCAAGACCTCTCTCTTCTTCGTCATCACGAGCCATCTCGACTTCAAAAAGAAACGGAAGTGGGTGCTGCACACCAAAGGGATCGGGCGACAGTCGCCATGTGTTGCCTCCCGACGACCAGCTGTTGGCACGTAAGCTCTCTCTCTCTCTCTCTCTCTCTCTCTCTCTCTCTCTCTCTCTCTCTCTCTCAAGAACCCCCCGGGGCACCCGAAAATCTTACCACCTCCTCCTCCCTACACAGGGCACGTGCAACGTGTGATCGCCGACTTCCTTTCTACTTCATCTCCCAGACCTTTTCCTCCTCTTCCTCCGGCTCCTAGCCTCTCCCTCCCTCCCCCCTTTCTTGATTCAAGAAAGTTTTAGCACGGCGATCGAAAGCAGACAACGTCGTTGTAATTTTTCTGACGAGTTTCCTGTCTCGAAGGGCGAGACCGCAATGCAACTAGAAGGGTGTTTAGGCTAAGATTATATAAAACGTGAAATCAGCGAGTTATTATTATTTTTAATCACACCAAAATGCACCTACCATTTCGCATCAAAATGCAACTTAATTTGAACATTTTGGCCAGTTTTCCAATAAAGTAATAAACGCATTCATTAAAATAGCAATACTTTACCTTAAATAATAAATAAAATAATAATGACTAAAGCTTCAAAATATGATAGCTTACGCAGCTTTTATCTGACTAAGAAACATCTAAATTATTTCTAACTGCGGTGCTTTTGTTATACAATTGCTTTTACGAATGAGGAATTCTACACCCAAAGAATTTAAATCCGGTATTGCTAAACAAACGTATTACGTCCTTTAATTGCCCAAAACGGTAACAATCCATTACTCATTAGACGACATGTCTTTCTTTTCATGTTAGTAAGGGAGTCAAACCATTACCCTTCACAAGGAATATTACTTGGCAGGGGTACCACCTCAACAATTGAGTGCATATCATTTGTAGTACACTAAACCAGTGAAAACACTGTCTACAGTAAACAAGCCTGCTCATTTTACGATACATTTCAATTGGCGTGCATCAAATCAACAATACCGGGAAACAATACGAATTTCTCAGCAGGCAGTAAGTCAGCAACTGAAATGGACGTTACGACAGCAAGCTCGCCACATCAATTACGAACTGAGAATTAAACACAGTAAAATGAATGAGCTTTTGTCACTTAGGCTATACAGGCGCGACTTTTTTTATGTTCATCAATAAATAAGCCACAAATATCGTCTGATACCGGAATGAATGAATAAATGAATATGGTCACATTCACTACAAGCAACCTGCAAAGGCGAATTCGTAGCCACAAAGGTAGGTGTGTTAGAAGCAGGTCAGTATACTTTGTGAGTTAACACCATATAACACTGCTGTGAGTCTTGCTGGATTAACCAGTTACGCAACGGCCTTCTCTAAATACGGTACAGGGTTTCATTCAACGTACTTCTGAAATTGGCTATAAACTTTCTACAAGGAACTAACATGCACGCTAAAAAAGTGAAAAGTGATTCACCTTGTGACTTCAAAGCAGGGTCAGCTGCTAAGCTTTAGTGTAGTGGTAAATTAGTAATGATTACAAGCTCTCTCTCTCTCTCTCTCTCTCTCTCTCTCTCTCTCTCTCTCTCTCTCTCTCTCTTCTTTAAACAGGAATTTCCTCAAAAGATCGAAGGAACAGACATTTTCCTTATTAAATGTCGAAAAATAACGTTGATAATAACATTATTCTGGACATAAAAAACGTCATAAATCAATTAAAAAGCATCCGGGTGTAATTTCGAAAATATAAAAGTTTTCAACATATCGCTAATTCGTGTATTTGATGATTAAAACTTACGACTCCTCTGACCTTTTTTTTATGGGACTAATGAAAAACAATGAACAGATTTTTTTATACTTAAAAAATCAATAAGGCTGAGAAATAAGGTAAACATTTAACGTTTCAAATGTTTTTCAGCATTACCTCCCCATTAAAAATCCATCGTCCCATTACTGAACTGGAAAAAATATTGAAAAAAAAAAAAAAAAAAAAAAAAAAAAAAAAAAAAAAAAAAAAAAAAAAAAAAAAAAAAAAAAATAAAAAAAAAAAAAAAAAAAAAAAAAAAAAAAAAAAAAAAAAAAAAAAAAAAAAAAAAAAAAAAAACAAAAAAAACGCATTCAAAACTCAGACGTCACGTCAAAGACAAATAAAAGTAGTACGCATTTTGGGGCAGAAAGAGCAAATAATTCCAATTGAGACTTTGTAACAACTTACTTCCGGAAACAGTTCATGCAGCATGTGTCTAAAGTAATCCTGCTAAACACCAGTAAAACAAAAGATCAAACATAAAAACGGGAATAATATACCCGTAAAAGATAAAGGAACTCGACCCTGACGCTGCGCTTGGACAACCCAGGTCAAGCTGGGTCAAAGCCTGTGAAGGGGGACATTTCCTGATTAACACTATCACTGTAAGGACAAAGGCCTTCCTGGTCATGCCAGGTCAAGCTGGGTCAAAGACTGAAGGGGGACATTCCCAGATTAACAATATATCTGCAAGGACAAAGGCCTTCCTTGGAGAAGCCAGGTCAAGCTGGGTCAAAGCCTGTGAAGTGGGACATTTCCAGATTAACACTATATCTGTAAGGACAAAAAGGCCTTGGGCTGGGACAAGCTGTGAAGGGGGACATTACCAGATTAACAATATATCTGCAAGGACAAAGGCCTTCCTTGAACAAGCCAGGTCAAAGAGTGAAGGGGGGACATTCCCAAATTAACAATATACATGTAAGGCCAAAGCCCTTCCCCGGTCAAGCCAGGTCAAACCAGGTAAAAACTACGATGGATGACATTTCCCAGATTCTTTATATTTGACTCCCCTCTTCTCACGATACCTCCGCATTTCCCCCCTAACCTCACTAATCCCCCAAACCCAGGTAACGCTCAAAGATCAACACCTCTACCTGTCCTCAGGATCCTACCTGTCCTCGAAATGGGGACCTTTCCTCGCAGACATGAAAGAGCTTCACCATAGGGGGGGCCGTATTTACCACCTGTTGTACCTCTGATGAACACGAGGTCTATAAGAGTTTTATATTCAATTCGAATCGATATTTCAATCTCCTTATACCCCGGAAGGACTAACGCATGAATTTAAGGTCAGACCACCCTTTCTTTGATACCTTAAAACTCTAGTGTCACCTGCCAAGATAATCCAAATCGTGTGTCATTAACACATACGGGATGCAAAAAAAATTATGTAAACGACATTGATATCAAACAAAGAGAAACCTATTCTGTAAATAAAAGGTTGAAATTTTTCCGAGATCATCGATGGAACAAAATCACGAAAAATAACATCAAAATCGAGGCGGAAACTAAACAAACAAAATATGACATCAATTATTCAAAAAATTGCGCGACCGTAAACAGATCAACAAAATTCCGTGTTCCGTTACAGGAAAACAAATTCGTTAAAAACATGACTGTTCATTTTAGAACTTACGTTCTGAATTTACAAACAGTCCGCGACACGTGACAATGAGAGAGAAGAGAGAGAGAGAGAGAGAGAGAGAGAGAGAGAGAGAGAGAGAGAGAGAGAGAATTCGGCACGAACTCATTTCGAAATGGTATCGTGACCTTTGTTAAGGCACATCACCTTAAAACGGTTCGATACCGTTCGATATATCTTAATTAAAGTCAGAAGGTATAGAAAGAAAAATACTAATTGAATCAACACGAAAACAGTATTGAAAAACATCCGGGAAAAAAAAAGGAAAAAAAATCACGTGAACTTCCGTCATGCCACAATGAACATTATATACCTGACGAAATTGAAAAGAAAAACACACACGCACAAAAACAAACAAACAAAGGCCACAGTAAGTTCGTTTGTCCAGCCACCCCCTTCGTGTTTGTCAGCTTTTCCCAGGCGACAAAGGAAGGACGGAACCATTTGCCCCGTTGGGCCTCGTGTTCACCCAAACCTCGTAAACAGAGGCATCTTCTCCATCTGGGACCGGAAGAGTTGAAATATAGATTTGAGACCTATGGGGTCATTCAGCGCTGAAAGTGAAATTGAGAACAAAGATGATTTTGAAAGGTGTAACAGGAGGAAAACCTCAAAGCAGTTGCACTATGAATCAACTGTTAAGAGAGGGTGGAAAGTAAGATGGAAGGAAGAGAATATGAACGGAGGAAGATTGTAAAAGGAATGAAATGAGATATATAAACACCTAAGTAATGCCTAACGGCATCACTACTACGAGGAGGGACAGGAAGAGAATGGACTAGGGTGACCGTACGAAAAAAAAAAACGTTTGTTATTTTATTTTTTTTACTTTATTTGTCTTATGTGTTATTTTATATTCGAACACGGAACTTTTTTATTATTAAAAGAAATTACCTCGCTTTCCCTGTTTTGTCCTTTTCCAGCCATTTCCTGTAACTGTCTGGAATACGTTAGTATTCACAAGCTCCTTAAAGTCATGGAATTCGCAAATCGGTGACTATAAATTTGTTATTTACTAGAAATCTGCCCAAAAACATGCACCCGCATTTATTGACACACACACACAACACACACAGAAATATCTACTGAATGATTTTAACTGTTATCTAAAATGTCGTGATAATTCAGACACGAAATCTTTTATAAAACAAATTCTTTTGCGCTCCGTTTCACATATTCCAAGTTTCCTTTTAACCTTCTTAAGGATTCTTTAGTTTCCATTATATATTGTTCCTGATCTCAAGAGCTTCTAATAGTAATGGAATACTTGAAACAGTGACTAAAAAAGTTTTGATCTATTAGAAATCTGCTCAAAAGTACGCACGCACATTTCCTGAGAGAGAGAGATTTTTTTTGAATTTATTTTTTTTTTTGGTTTGTATGGTTGCTTTTTACGTTGCATGGAAACCAGTGGTTATTCAGCAACGGGACCCAACGGCTTTACGTGACTTCCGAACCCACGTCGAGAGTGAACTTCTATCACCAGAATACACTCTCTCACTCCTCAATGGAATGGCCGAGAAATCGAACTCGCGACCACCGAGGTAGACGCTAATACCATACCAACCACACCGCTGAGGCGCTTCTGAGAGAGAGAGAGAGAGAGAGAGAGAGAGAGAGAGAGAGAATATGACGAATGGTTTTACCTAAGTAGGGTCTAGGCCCTTCAGTTCAAGGAATACATTTTGACAGGGGAATGTGAACACATTTATTTATCCCTTCTCTCTATCCACCACTTTACCTAAAACCTAACAACAGTTGTCCAACAACAAGGTTATAAAAGAGGCACGCTGGATTTTAAGCAAGCGCCCTCTATCTCTCCTCACACGTTCTAGACTCGACCACAAGTCGTTCAGTTGTGAGCTAGACTCATTATCACCCCTACAGCTACGAAATGTCACAAAATAATGACAAAATATTACGGCGATAAAGCGCAGCTGACTTTGACATGTTGTCCGAATCTCACCTTCAGTGTCAACAGTTAAAAAATAGAACTCTTTGTCTCTTTAAGTTTTATTTCCTTGGAACAGACAAGGCACCTTTTTCAAAAGAGGTCTGGCGACCTTCACCCTTCCTTCAGTCGACGACATCGATTCCATCGCCTCATTTCCTTCAGTCTACCCTCCAAGGTAAACACTCTTAACAACTAACAGAAAAGCCGACTAATGGGCAGGAACAGAGAGAGAGAGAGAGAGAGAGAGAGAGAGAGAGAGAGAGAGAGAGAGAGAGAGAGAGAGAGAGACTGGATTTAATGCCTGAGCTGTTGAAACACCAACGCAGAACTGTTTGCATAAACAAGGACAAGATCCCTTTACATGTAATTGGCATAAATATTCGGCCAAGGACATTCATACACGGTATGCTCTTATACTGGAGGCAGACAATGACGGTATGTGTTTAAAATCATACGACCATTTATTTATTTGCAAGCTGTAATGGGGCCATTGAAGATAAAATTAAACAAAACAGACAGCCGTTTATTATTATTATTATCCAAAGAAAACTCACGAATCAATAAAATGGGAAAGTAAATCCACATCAGTATGCCTGTTTGATTTTGTTACTTAAAATATATACAGCAGAAAGCTTCCAATGACTTGCACAAGGACGTCATCAAAAGCTTTCTGTTGTATTTTAAATAACAAAATTAAAAAGGCATACTAATGTGGACTTACTTTCCCATTATTATTATTATTATTATTATTATTATTATTATTATTATCAGAATATAAAGCCTATTCACATGGAACAGGCCTACTGGGGCCACTGACTTGAAATTCAAGCTGCCGAAGAAAAAAAATATATAAATGAAAATAGATAAATAGATAAAAACATAAATAAAGCATTGGAATACCCATTGAACTATTTTGGGGTAGTGATGCATTGAACTTTTGAGCTCCCAATTGTTCCACAGTCCAACGGTGTGAGGAATAAAAGAGCTCTGGAGCTGAGATTCGACAACGTGGAACATTGGAACTTTGTCTGCATATTGGTGTTGAGTGGCACCTGAACGGAATGTAGTAGTTGCTGACGCTCTTAAGACAAGGAGCACGCACTCATTCCAAAGGCGGAAGAACTAAAGTTTACAATGCTAGTTCTCTGGGGATATAATGACTCGACATAGCTTCCAAACAGTATTCCCACAGCGGTACAACAAAAGGCCTGCAGAACGTGGCATTATACAATCATACAGTTAATACAGGAAGCCTTGCGTACAAAGCGATTTTTTTTTTTTTTTTTTTTTTCATTTTTAAGCAAAAGAACTTTTTTTTTAAGCAAAGAATGTGTTTTTAAGCAATATGAAAAGCCATGTCCGGCGTCAAGAGTAACGCCAAAGATTGGCAAATAGTCCCTTTCAGAACGCAAGAAAAAAAATTATATATATATATATATATATATATATATATATATATATATATATATATATATATATATATATATATATATATATATATATTATATATATATAGTGATGTGATACGAGACAGTTTAATCATTCCTACCTTTGCAGAGTTTAGTCTGAAACCCAACCTGCCTATTCTTGGACTCTATTAAGGCTCCATTTCTCAAGCGAGGAAAGCAAACAATTACACAGCAATCACATCACCAGTAGTCTCAACTCAGTATAAATTTCAAGAACGCTAACTAAACACATCAACACCAACCCTCTGTAGTGTTGGTCGCCTTAGAAAAAAAAAAAAGAAAAAAAAAAAAATGTGAAATGAATTATATGGCCTCTAAAATGAAAGTTACGACCCCTTCCAGTCGACCATTTGAAAGGAAACATTCAAGTCAGCATGAATGGGTCTGGTCGTAACCTGTTGTCAAGGTTGCCTAAGGTTTGACAATAGCTATTAACAGCTCGATCTAAAAAGATATCACATGCAGTACCTAGCTACTGACTGTAAGCATTCTATCTGCAATGAAATATCAATATTCTCAGTATTTCTACAAGCTTACAAATCCGTTTCTCTTTTCTCTTTGTCTGTCTCCACATGCCCACCCTTCTCTCTCTCTCTCTCTCTCTCTCTCTCTCTCATGCCCATCCTGTCTCTCTCTCTCTCTCTTTTTCTTCCTTTGCCTACCCTACCTGTAACAAACAGCCGACTAAGGATTCTGAGAGAGAGAGAGAGAGAGAGAGAGAGAGAGAGAGAGAGAGAGAGAGAGAGAGAGAGGATGTTAACCAGTTGCACAAACGATGGCCTGAAGAACCCTTGGTAACTGCATCCCATAGTGGTTGGTTCCTCAATGTAAAGGCTTCCCTGGGGACCAGCGCAAACCTTGAAGAAACACGGGGTCACCCCAGCGCCCCCTCCCCCAACGACCCCAACGCTATCCTACCTCATGACACAGCTCCAAGAACTCCAGTCACAAATATTCCCCTGAAATGTTTGCCTGAATGACTTAGTTCTTTTTATTTTTCTTCCTTTTCTTCTTCTTGATGAATACATTCTACCAGCTTAATAAAGAACTCATACTTGTTCAGCCTCTTCATATAACACAGAGATATACTATTAGGACATTACTGAAATTAATTCTTATATTGTTAGTAAAGGCCCATTAGACAAAACAGATTATGGGGAAAACCATTTATTTTTAGTTTTACAGACTTCCTTCACCTAACGTACATGAATCCTTTTGTTTTTATTGTTCTGCTCAAAGGTAATTGGCAAGACCCCTTGGGGAACTATCTTTACTATTTCTACGTAATTATTTTGAGGAAAATGTCGACAACAACCAGGTATGCCAGAAAGGAAAAAATGTTAATGGACACAGGTTTAGCAAGAAATTAATACCTTACATACTGTTACCTATTATGGTGAAGGAAAAATTAGACGAAATTAATTACAGTATACGAAATTAACTACAACGTCAATGTTATTTGTTCCATATACTACTACTGCATACTAGCCTTTTGAATCTCTTGTACATATCCCCAGTCTCAGTATAGCTACTTTCGGCTGACCTTGAGAAAAGAAGAAGTTGGGATGTTTGAACGTACCGAAGACCAAAGAAAGATGAATCAAACACTGAATCTTCTCATCACAAGATATTTACGAGACGAGAAGAAAAATACGTGAATCATCTGGACAAACTACCATCTCGGCATTAACAATCAACTCCCTTTTTCTCTCTGTTGTTCTAACCTACAAACGGCGCGTTTTTTTATATCGTTAAGTAGATTCTAAAAACTACTTCCTTGATTGATTAGGGCTTGGAGCTAAACTTTTCAATGGACTGCATCGACGTCAGTGGTGGTGCCTGAAATACGCAGAACGTCGAGTCCCCGAGATTCCCTCGTTAGCCCACAGCAAAATGAAATTTTTAGAAAACGGGTCACCTTTAATGATGTGCTTCGTCTATAAACGAAGCGTGAAACAGATTTCTACTGCACGGTCTCCAAGCAATAAATATTGACATGTTTTGATTTCCAATCAAACAAATTTTTAATCTAATAAGAAAAAAACTAACAGAAATACAATATCTGCATCACTCTATAAGCAAACTATAACACTGCTTTATTCCCTCACCTAAACAAAGCTGCTAAACGATTCAAAACATCCATTAAAGTAAGAAATTCAGTGGCAATAAAGAAACAACACAATCACAAATGTATCACGAATAACTGCAACAAGAAAACCAAAATCCGCAAAACACTTGATCGGATTTCACGAACATGTCACCATCAGTAAGCGAGAGAGAGAGAGAGAGAGAGAGAGAGAGAGAGAGAGTTAGTATTCTTACATTAAGCTAGGTATTAGAGAGAGAGAGAGAGAGAGAGAGAGAGAGAGAGAGAGAGAGAGAGAGAGAGAGAGAGTTAGTATTCTTACATTAAGTTAGGTGGTGAGAAGGAAGTGGAGAGAGAGAGAGAGAGAGAGAGAGAGTGTTAGTATTCTTACATCAAGCTAGGTGATGAGAAGGAAGTGGAGAGAGAGAGAGAGAGAGAGAGAGAGAGAGAGAGAGAGAGAGAGAGAGTATTCTTACATTAAGCTAGGTGTGAGAAGGAAGTGGTGAGAGAGAGAGAGAGAGAGAGAGAGAGAGAGAGAGAGAGAGTTAATACTTCTACATTAAGCTAGGTAGTGATAAGGAAGGAGAGAGAGAGAGAGAGAGAGAGAGAGAGTTAATATTCCTACATCAAGCTAGATGGCGAGAAGGAAGTGGATGAGAGAGAGTTAATATCTCATATTAAGCTAGGTGGTGAGAAGGAGAGAGAGAGAGAGAGAGAGAGAGAGAGAGAGAGAGAGAGAGAGAGAGAGAGAATCCAGCTTGCAGTGAAAGCAAGTGCGCGGACCATATGCTACAAAGCAGATCACAGCAGCCCACAGGCTAATACATGTTTTACAGCTTTTTTAAAATTCAAGTTTCAGGCTTACGACCCAAAGACCCCTTTTTTTCTCTCTCTCGGCGTTGAACTTTAACAAAACTGACAGCAATACTCAAGTAATACAAAGCCAAATGCTTCGTTAACTGTAAAAACTAGATGCTAATCTCAATTCGTTTCTTATCATACAATACCCTGAGGAATATCAATCCTTTTACTATATGAAGATGTATTTATCATATAATACACCAATACCCTGAGGAATATCAATCCTTTTACTATTTGAAGATGTATGAAGATGTATTTATCATATAATACAACAATACCCTGAGGAATATCAATCTTTTTACTATTTGAAGATGTATTTATCATATAATACAACAATACCCTGAGGAATATCAATCTTTTACTATTTAAAGATGCATTTATCAACTTGTCAATTAATCAGTTTGGCCAAAATCGGACTGGTAACTATAACTATAAGGAGTCGTCATTATTATAATAGAACAATATTATACCGGATGTCTGAAATAAGTTGCTCGTGCAAAACACCATTACGAAGACGTATTTAATGAGAGGAAAACGACTGTCATGTCACTGAAGCATAAACAACCACAGGATGAAAGCTGGAACACAGACTCTTCAGGTTATCGACCTACTGATTATCGCTGAAAAGTGAATCGACAATAGAACAGAATACAGAATATAGGATGTAGGTCAAAGGTCTAGCGCTGGGACCTATGGGGTCATTCAGCGCTTTAAAG
>NC_087203.1:109157214-109164714 GCF_015104395.2 Macrobrachium nipponense | reverse complement strand
TGTTTTCGCGGGTATACAGTAAAAGCAGGCAGCTTACGGACTTCTCAGGAGAACCGAATCTAAACAAGATGTGTTGTTACAAAGATGAAAATGCCTTCGACATTGCACAAGACACAATTCAGCTCCAACAATAATAAAAAAAAAAATTGGGAAGGAAAAATATATTTCAACCCTGCCTCTGTAGCAATGCACACCTGGGCTCTTTCTTAGGATTTAGGCCCAAGGTCATAGAAACTCAGCAAAAAAAATGAAAAAAAAAAAACTTCATTGCTTTAAAACATCATTTTCCTATCACACATATATATGTGTGTGTCAGTGTGTGTTCTCCTCACTTAATAACACGTGGCAATAAATATAGCTGGGAACAAGGGAATGAAATAAAAGAAGAATTTACCAATTGTTTTCGTGTCATTTCAACACAATCTTGGTATTTTCTTTTCTTTTCATTTCCTCTATTCCCGCGGTGGTCTCATATATATATATATATATATATATATATATATATATATATATATATATATATATATATATATATATATATATATATAATATATATATATATATATATATATATATATATATATATATATATATCATATATATATATATAATAATAAATAAAAAGTTGCTTTTGGGACAAGTTAAAATTAAGTAGCAAGTGCTTGAAATCCAAAGAATTCTACACAGCAAAAAGAAACAAACAAAACAACTGGCAGCCTATTATATTCACCGAGGTCCTTGGGTATTCACGCCATTTAAAAACAAAATCGTCCCCAACTATGAGAGAGAGAGAGAGAGAGAGAGAGAGAGAGAGAGAGAGAATCTAGTGACACACATCGAAGACTCTGGCTGCTTATTAAAATCACTAGCTCTTTATTAGACACACTAACGGTTTATTAAACTACTTCCTACGGATGATTGCTTGATGACGCACGCACACACCCACACCTACATATGGATTATCATCAAGTTGACGAGCTGAAGCGTATTCATACCATGAAAGCCATCGGCGTCATTTGGGTGTTACGCCTCACGAAACCGAAAGTTCTCGTTTGAAATTCGATAGACATTCTATCCCTTCTTTTCAGAACTGGAATAAATTCTCTGACAAATAGTATATCGGCACGCCGAATCGTATGTAAAAACAAGAAATTTACACAAGGAGCATTAAGAATGAGCAGGTCCTGTTGTATTTGAATTATTTAGTTACATTTTCATCTATTTATTAATTTGATTCATCTACTTTTTTATCTCACCTTTCTGTATTTCCTAATACCTTATTCTTTGGAAGCTTTAATTTCAAGTCAATGGCAGCTGTCGGTTTGTTGAGTAGGGTATTTAAAACTATACATCAATATTACTGTGGACTTTACAGACCATTACCTACATGTGCCCTAGGATTTGAGATTTTACCCAATAATAATGCTTCATAACAAATACGATAACGCATATGAAAAAATGCTAAATACACATAAAAAAGGGGAATATCTACAGTACACAGCACCAGAGCTTTATTTATCGTAAATACTGGAAAGATGAATGCTAAAAACAAAGAGCTGAACTCGCTAAGAAATCTAAGCGAGCGAAAAGAAAGGAGCCGGAGGTGACTATATAGGCCTACAGTTTAACACAAACACCAAAGGTTAATTTGCCGGGGTCTGCTGTCTACCCTTTCCAGCAAACCATGCCAGAAGTAGGCCATCGTCCAAAAGACCCCCTAGTCTAACAGTGCTAATTACAGGGGCTATAAATCTTCCAGAAGATTCCCAGCCGCTCAGTTTAGGGAAGTAAATGGCTCGCTCACATTAGGACGATACTGACAAATGAAGAACTTTCTCGAAGCTTTAAGACGTACTTTCTCTAAATACCTACCGTGTCTGTCAAACATCTAACGAGATTAACTCAGGGAGTGTCTTAGAAGTTGAATGGCATAGCACGAGTAACCGAGATTTAAAATATTAAAACCTTAACAAAATAACAGTTCATAAAAGGGGTGTGAAGTGCCGACAATCATTTAATCTACGTAAAATGAACCTTAGGTGTTAAAGTACTACAATAAGCGACGGAAACAAGAAAGAAACGGCTGAAAAGAAACCTGCTCACATTTCGCCAACACCATCAGGAAAAATTGTCGAAGGCAACAACCTCATCACAAAACGGAAACGTAATGTTTCCGAGGTATTCCATTACTTTACAAGACACCAGAATCCGTGTATCCCTCGGCCCCCCTCCCCATCCCCACACTTGCTATTTACTCTTAGAGAAAGGTTCACACGAGGACGGGGAAAGGTTGGTCTATAGACCATGGTCTGTCTCTAGACCGTGTTCGGTACAATAAATGTCTAATAATACTGTCAACTAGACTAAGCCTAACGAAAATTCTAATATATTATGATACAATCCATTAACAATACTTAACGAAAAAATAAACCTTGACAGCAACTTTTTTCAAAAATCGAAGGTACAAACAAAGCGAAATTCCTCATACATTAGCCTAAGAGAAAAACATCCTCTGGTAACCGAGGGTAGACGAGCGGATACCTTTGTTGTCGGCTACCCCCAGTTACCAAAAGATGTTTTCCTGACAAAACAGCCTACAGGTACGAAAACATTTCCTCCAACTAACATCTCAGCCTCCCGTTGTTTTCACTCTGTCCACTAACTTATCTATATCTATAATCTATATCCATAATCGCCTTACAGGTCGTAAATTCACATCACTGCCACGGCTTTTGTCTGGAAATGCTTATAAACATGTATGGTCCAAAGAGATCTAGCCAATCTCTCAGTGAGTGGAACATCAACAATGATGATTCTATTATAGCATGTATACTAGTCCTAATTACACCATCAATACAATCATGATACAAAAAATAATTATGGCTACTCTTGATATCTGGACATGAAAACAGAAAAAAAAAAATTACTCGGTAGGGTACAATATCATAACAGCGCAAGCTGCTTCTTTGTAATATATAAGACGTACTCGAGATGGACACGCGAACTGCTCAAAGACACCAAGAGGGATTAAAGATCAACCGTAGTTGAATATATCAGCAAATCAAGTTCTCTGTCATATGAAGACGAACGAGACCATATTAGAAGACTGAGGACAGGCTTCACTTTATCATTATAAGAACCTGCGATCAATCGATACTGGTTAAACATTGCGGGCGTCTTCAATTACATTAGGCCTAAAGTGATTGGGGACGGAGATTGAAAATGGCTAGATCTAATCTCCATATTACATTATATGGGGAATCGAACGCTAAAATGCGACCTATTTTTCACAACAGGGTAGGCCTAAGCTATCCATCTAAAATGTAACAATTCTATATAGCTAATCACTAAAATCATCTTCAGTGCTGATTAAACACCGAAAGAGTTTTAATCTCCATTTGGCATTGTGGCTACGTCGAAAATGAAAAGGCACACGGTAGCTTGATTTTGTTCCAAGGATAAAGCACTGCAAAAGGAAACATCTACCTTTCTTAAATCTTAACAAATAGAACATGAGAGATCTTGTTTCCAATGAGCATTAAATTTAATAATAATAATAATAATAAATAATAATAATAATAAAAACAGGGATTTAATTTTCATTGGAGGTTCCGTGAAGACTGAGACCTACATTTCTTAGGAATTGAACACACGAAATGCACATGAACACGGTGGTATCTAATTTCACTGCATAAAGTGGATAGAAAATTAAGTAAAAGACAAAATCTGAGACGAACAGACAACGGAGAATGGGTCTACTCACTAACATAACAGAATATGGGATAAAATTCAATTTTATCGAGAACAAAATCTAGAAATGGAGTGAAAATCTAGAAATAGAGTGTAAATTATAATGTCAATACAAACACATAGTCTAAGAAATCTAGAAAACGTAAACAAAAGGTTACTGGATGAAAGCAATGAGCGCAGTCTGCTGTTCTCCATTTGTATTCATAAACATCTTTTCTTCACGACAATAATAAGAATAAAAAAAAAACCAGACCGACGATGATGGCTTCATGATACAGAGAAATAAAGATGCTAAATCCAACGAGTTACGCGCATCTCGGTAAATTGAATAACTGTCCACTCTTTACTTATCAAATCAACATCACCGCCATGTTTGGGCAAATTCTCAGTCGTCCTCAACGAAACGTTATGAGGAGAGGACCTTCACTTTCAGTACAACAACAGTCTAATAATAAAACATGAGTTCTTCAGGAACCTAAATGGTTTATCGTACGGACTTCAACAGTTCTGCAATACGAGGAATGCTTTAGGCATATAGGTCTAATCAGCTATGAAGTGAAGGTCTCCAATGGAATAGATTCTTTTATAATCACGTCAATTAGGATTATAGCACACACTAGGCCTAACAAATAGGAAAAGATATTTAATTAACAATGATATCAGCAAAGAATTACTACAGAACGTTAACTCCACAGAAAACATAAGAAAAAATGTCCTTCGCGCAGAGCAAAGATGCCATGGTAACTAGAAGGGCAGGCAATTGCTCTCAACAAACCATTAATGCCTGCAGTCATGCCAAGAGTCACCGCAACTGCATCCAACCTCAAGCTTTCAAGCAACCTGCTGAAAGCCACAGAAGGATGGTGGAGAGAGAGAGAGAGAGAGAGAGAGAGAGAGAGAGAGAGAGAGAGAGAGAGAGAGAGAGTTACTGGACTATTGAATACACAAAAAAATAATGAAAATCCCCGAAGTAATATAGGTATGTAACATAATGCAAGAAAACATCTGTATGTTAACACTTTTAATTTCTTATATTAAAAAACTGCATCACAATGTTCTTTTACGAATACTAATCACTTTGTTTAATTTTATCAAGTTAAAAAATTTCCCCGTAATGTGTTGAAGAGCAAGAAAAAACTTTACTATTCCCTATGTGGAATGAACTCTCATCGACACATTAAAATAAACGTGTGATAGAAGAGAAGAAACTGCTAAGTGCTTATAAAGGATAATAGTATTCAGTGCATCACTGAAGGTCAGCAAAGCTACAGCTTGGAGTTTGCATGCGAACTGACCAGAAGATGCAATGGTTCAGCCTATCCCCTACAGAGGGCGAACGCTCTATGTTCCAACTACAGCTTTCTATTATCTTACCTAAAAATTTATCTGTTAAAATTTTCTGAAATACACCGAATCCCATTCCCTTCTTTCAGATCACCAATAGGTCTTCACGTGCACAAGACCTTTTGGTGATCCACAAGTTCTACCTCAATGATGGTCGGTCAGCAAGTTCTCTGAAGGACCTCGCCATTTGTCGTAGCTCTTGATTTAATCTAAGCCTCTTTTAGGCAAACATCCTACTTGGGAGTTCCACTCCTTCACCTGCAACCTTATCTCCCACATCTTATTCCAGTGCTTTAAATCTCTTGCTGTTGTTGCTGGTGGCTCGACATCTGCTCCGACATTTTTTCCTTTCCTTTATCAATGACATTCCTCAGCCTATCTCTCTTCCCCTTCCTGCATGCAGTACTGCTCTCATATTTGGGATGCCTTTCTTTAGTCTCCTAACTTAATAAGACTGAATTAAGGCAATGTATTCGATCAGTTATCACATCTGCACCTCGACTCTACTAGGTCCTTTTCCTCTCTACCGCAAGGTGGGTGGCTCTCTCTCTCTCTCTCTCTCTCTCTCTCTCTCTCTCTCTCCATGTGCTTATTTCAGCCTTTATTTTGTCGGCCACACAAGGTGAATTCAAGCAATTTCGCAAAACTCTTCAAGCCTTCTCTTTCCAAATTGACTCTAGATTTTGTTGTTCAGTGTATGCTTCTTTCCTTCTACTGTTAAGCTTTGGAATTCCCTTTCTGCTTCAGTTTTTCCTAGCTTATAACTTTCCTCGCTTAATAGGCAGGTCTACAGCCTCCTTTGTTCTCAAGCCCCACCTGTTGTCCCTCACTGTCTTAGTCTGACCTCTTCGCAAGTCTGGCCTACAAAAGAACATTAGGTTGTCTATCCTTTTCTTCTTTATAAAACTACTATATACAGACAAATATAGTTATAATAGGGCAGCATGACATTCTTTATTCAATGGATATAGAATATGTCCATTTTTTTGTAAACGTATATGAAGGCAAAGGGAAAGTGGCTTAAGTATTAAGTGTAATGGGTCCTACATCAGACAGTCTGGGTAGTAATCTTACAAAGACCCTCTTTCCTCCTGTGCCTTGGCCAACCAATTGCCTCACTGAAGGGATATACAGAACATCTGTGAAAGTTTAAAAGTAATAATTTCTATCTTTCAAATAATGTAAGAGAAAACTGCATTTTCTCAATATATTGACTAAGAGAGACACACTTGTTAATTAAGTCACCCTAAGAAAAAAAAAATTATATGAATGCTTTTCTCAGTTTTGGAATGAGATGACACATTCTGACGATATTAAAAATTCATTAACAAATAAACAAACTATTAATATGCAAGAAAAAATTTAAAAATTATGAGGCCGCTGAATGATAATTAAAAGCTTTACGTACACCATATGGTGACAAAACTGAACTTCAGATCATCAAGTTAGAACTAAAACACGTTTAAAAATGAAGTGGATGGCAATTGTGTACAGATATAATAATGTGTATTGAAGAAAACGTTGGGTAGTGCAGTAATAATCAAATTTTCTTCAAATACAGTGTGTTAACTGATAACATTTTTGGAACGATCACGAGAAAATAATAAAATTAGATAAACTACTCAAGAAAAAGTATCAGCATTTGCCCCAAAAATACTTTTAAAATCAATTTACAACCACTGAAAAAGATGACAGCACTAAATCTCCTTTCCAAGAACATTTTAAATACTAGATCAAGAAATGTAAAAAAAAAAAAAAAGTGCAAAGATCTAAATGAGGGAGCACAAACAAACATGTACATGTACACTCATCATGGCAAAAACTACGCTCATTGCAAACTACGTGACAAGTGCAACACAGAAGCAAGATAAGAAAACACAAAAGTAAAAGAGTGCACTCGTATTCTTATGTAGGTAACGCGTATCAGCTCCGTTTGTTTGAGTGAGTGCACACAAGCGCTGCAAACTTCAGTGCAGTTAGAACGGATGCAAACAAGGAAATTACGAAGGGCAAAAATACATAGAACTCAGACCAATATACCCTTTAGATGTAGATATGAGCTCCGACCAATTACGTTTAAAATGGCACAATATATTCGTCATATTCAAAGAATGACCAAAGTTTGTCCTATATTCACAGTTTTTTTTTTCGTGCACCATAATCCTTCATTGCAAGAATGAACAAACAAGCCATTTAAGTCAGGTGATGTTCCACTTCACAAAATATTATTATACAGTCATAAATAATTAGTATTTCATTGTTTTCTACAGGATGTGCGTAAATAAAGTTTGGAGAATAGTTTAGAGATTTCTTATTTGCATACATCATATCCCACTGCCACCTAGCTTGAATATAGTAATTTTAATCCACAATAACAACTGACATGAAAGAAGATGCCTTGTGGCA
>NC_087203.1:109112214-109152214 GCF_015104395.2 Macrobrachium nipponense | reverse complement strand
ATGATAGCGACCTGGTTACAAAAGATTTCTGAAACGTTAGGTTAGGAAAAAACCAGTTCCCATTAAGGTACAAAATTATGTAAACTTTTGACTTCTTTTCCTAGCCTATACGGAAAGTACGTATATTAATTTTGTTTTATTTCACAGTCTAATATTTTCGGAAACAGTTCAAAACCAACACTTTGCTGAACATGTGTTTCTGTATCTAATGTATTAGTCATGTTTATATAAGACACTTACATTTGACAAGGACAACATCCGAGCTCCCAACAGAATCAGTGCCTTCCCGTATAGTTCGCATATTATGGGCGTCCTCCTCCGGGAGATGGTTAAGATACCATGTGACACAGTACCACTCCTCCAACTTCTCGAGTACTACTACACTTCTCGAAAACTTGTTACTTCACTCCATCATATGGGTAAAAGATAAAGAACTCCGTTTCACTTTCGAATAACGACATTAAATTTCGTAATATTTCACCACCTCCTCTATAGACTTAACAATAAGGTATTGGAGATCACAGGCCCACATGACGACCCACGGACGGGTTGTCGCGTACATCCACTCACTCACAACGTTAACTGCCAACTGACGTTGGTCAAATTTATTTTACCAGCCTCGCCCGCTCGTTGTTCGGATGCGTCCGCGTGACTTGTTTCTAATGTTACGCACATAATAATAGAATATTTACACCAAGTACAACATCCGCTGTCCTTTCTACGCCTTTTGTATTTAAATTCTTATAAAAATTCAAAGTTGATAACTGTAATTCTCTTAAATGCATAAAGTATGTGCATACTAACGAGTTCTTGGATACGAACACGGCTCACAATGACCTGTTGGGTTCAGACCTCTCGATTTGAGGCTGTTACAGCCTTGCTCCAGCAGCGGTTTGATTTCCATAGGGGTACGCTTAAACCAACCGAACAACGTGAACTTATTACTCGCAAAATCACCAGCTACGTTACGTACAGTGGGTTAAGGACCTAGCACGATCATTTCTCGTGTATCTTAGTGCATATTCCCGCCTGACTTTGCAACAAGTAGCCGATACTGGCGGCAAAATTGAACTTAGATGTTTGTTATCTTACTGCCAATGAATAGGACCTGCGTCTCCAAGACAAAGAGAGCACAAGATATCGCACGGAACAAGATGTTTCCCTGCCAAACGAAAGAAATGTTTCTTTAATGGGATCTTTTTGGTTGCAGATATAATAGAGACGTCAGAGAACTCAATGATTTCAATAAAATTTAAAAGAGAAAGGTATTTAAAGAAGTATTCGACGTTCTAGAGGAGTAGTACTAGTTGAATACCAAAGAAAAAAATGGAATTTGTTACCCGTGCAACAAACTGATACTGATCGGAAGAATAAATTATATATAGTGTATATATATAATATATATAATATATATATATCTATATAATTAGTATGATATATATATATATATATAATATATATATATATATTATATCATATTTGATATATGTATATATATATATATATATATATATATCATAGATATATATATATATATATAATAAATATAATATAGTAAGTGTGTGTGCCTGTGTGAGTGTGTGTTTGCTTTCCCCTGAATATGGGATCGCTTTTCCTGGCAAAGGTTGTTTCGCATTTACAACTAATTATCCAGCCAAGGTTGTTTTGATGCTCCTCATCCCACGTTCACTCAGTGGCGACCCATCACAATCGTCTCGCTACCAGGTGCATACTTCACTACTTTGTTCAACAGGGGCGCAAACAGAATATGACGGACCACTCTCGAATCCAGCCTGCGTAGGTCAGGAATCGAACCCGGATTTTTTTGCAGGTGTAGCCAATGGACCATTACAAGCGCGCGCTCGTAGCATTGCACGCGCACACACACACACACGTTTTATTTCCGAACGCGTTTCTCTTCTTTGACTTTGCATGACACCAATATCTAAAGTTTCCTCTTCTTTCTCTTTCTTATCTTTCAAATCATCAAACCGGTCACCCGTCTCTTTCTAATACATAAGCGCCGGTGCTGTCTGCCGGTCATTGGACGTTAACCGAAAATTTTCAAATAGAATCTACCTATGTCTCTGACCCATCTTCTTGACCTTGGCGTATCTTCCTCCCTACCGGACAAACTTGTTTGATAGCAACCGCGTTCAAAAATCGGAACGCTTCCTGTACTGAAGAAACAGTTTTATTTTTATCAGTTAATAGAATATAGTATACAATTTAGCCTGACAACCAAGCTCTGCGGCCTATGAGGTCATTCGGGAGAGGGTGGAAAGTAAGATGGAATAAATAATAATGGAGGTGGTACAGTAAAAGGAACGAAAGGGGTTGCAGCTAAGGGCCAAAGGGACGCTGCAAATAATCTTAAGAAATGCCTACAGTGCATTACAAGAGGTGCACTGATGGCATTACCCCCTTACGGGGTATGGTAGATAATGACAAGGAGAAACAATTTTACCCGTAAAATATTCTAATACTTACATCGTTTCATCCCAAATAAATGAACACAATGAATTCTAATTATAATAATGATTAAAAACCATATAAGATAAGATGCCAGGTGTATTTATTTATTTATTTATTTATTTATTTCTAATCATGGTGGCGTTCAAGAATAGCCGTATGTGAAGCTATTTCCTATTTAAGCTTTTATGTGTCACGCGAAGACAAACCTCTCAAATTAACTTATGTTAACCGACAAGAGAAAAGTTTTTATAATTCACAATTACTAAATTCACATTTATGACTTTATATATGGGTCACTTTTTATTAATTACCAACCGCAAAGCCCTCTTTCCTTCTGGAATTCTTCGCTTTTATGTTGCTCTTGACACCACTACAAAACCTGAGATCACAATGCTCTTAAGAATATGAAGTAATTCCGACGCTCGTAGCGGGGTTCGAACCCGCCTCCGGAATATCAGAACGAGGTCGTATTTTTTGCATTTGCATCTCAGTCTTTGTAGAGAAAAGCGTATCCCAAAAGCGTGAAGAAATCGAGAAAATAAAGAGGATATTTGGTTGTCACAAATATTTACAGAGATATTAGTAAGCTAATAAGAATTAGTAACCACGTCGACTGGCCATAGCATTTCACCATGATTCTGTGTCTATGGATTAATAATTGCAGGTTGTCAGAAATAACGACCTCAATGTCCACGACTTAGGATTTAACCTGGTGGCGTTTCCATCTTGATCTCTTTTAAGAAGTTTGAGTTCAAATGTGTCCCATTTATACACCATTTTATTAGAATAGATTACTGCACCTAGTTTATTCTGAAACTGATTACAGTTTGCAGGTGCAGGAATTGTCTGTGAGCATAGCTGTAAAAGAACTGCGCTGGATGCTGTAACCATCTCTTATCATGATGAGTAAGAGACTCGGAGCCGGTTTAGAAGGGGGTTCTTATAGGACCTGATCAGCTGATACCTGAAGCGCCTGGTCTGAGAGGAGACTGTGCAGTCATGCTCCTTTTAGACCATTTTACCTGCCCTGGTTTGACCTTACCTCTTATCACGAGGTAATCAACTTTATCGAAAGCTTCAGGAATTATTTCACTGGTTGATTTTAGCGATGTGATTTTTAACACTTTGAATAACCAGACGAGATAATGTAGATTGCTCCTGGAGAGAGAGAGAGAGAGAGAGAGAGAGTCGAACTCCTACTGGGCGAAGTCTCCCTTGTCGAGTCCTCCCTTTTTGAAATAACGAAACTGGGACATTCGTTTAGAGACGGAGCAGTTGACCTACTTTTAATCAATTTCCCGGCACCCCGCCCAAACAACCCCCTCCCCCACCTCTCTCTCTCTCTCTTTCTGCAAATAGAATATACCACTTTATAAGACTCACTATTTAACGCAAAGAAGTCACGATGGATTAAAGAGAACTGACCAGTATTCGTTCGTCATTCTCTAGACAAGAACTGGACACGAGAGAGAGAGAGAGAGAGAGAGAATCTATAAATGGGCGTAGCACTTATATACCTGAAAAAGAAAAAATCTGTTTTGGTTAGCAGTACAATGACCCATCTCGTGTAACAGCCAGATCTCAGGACGATTTACCGTAATTAATATTATTTGCATGATATTTTTTTCATAACTAGCTTTAGGTGGAACCAAAGAAGTTGTTGTGGGAAATTAGATTTCAAGAAGAGAGGCGTAAAAGTAAGAGATAAAAAAAGAACGGTGCCTTTTGGTTTCTTTTTTTTACGACGGTTACTTAATGGCGGCGTCATGCTCTAAAATAAATACCGGGAAATTAGGAGGAGAGAGACATTGTAAGTGTTAATTAGAATATTTCACCATTATCATATTTTTCATGTCTCGACCTTCTTCTACGCATCATAGAAGTCACTTGTGTCTTGCTTATCAAGAGTCAAGAAACAGAAAATGAAACCTGCCTCCTTTTGACGAAAACAGAAGGATTAAATCCGACACCAGGACACAATAAAAAAAAAATAAAAAAAGATGCTAAAACCAGGTCTGTTGGAGAAGATCGTGTCCATTATACCCAAGTTCTCGCTGCCTCATAATACACTCGAGTGCGCGCACACGCACACACAAACACACACACAGACAGGCACACACACACACACACACAATGAGGCCATAAAAGCGTCTCTATAAATGGAAGGTCTAAGTAGAAAGGCAACTAAACAAGCTTCTCCTTAAGTGCTACTTCAAGATTACGACTTTGGACACCAACGAAGGGATTATGAGGCTGACGTTTGCAAATGATGATGGCAACTAAATTGGTGTTAACTGTTATTCGTCAGTGCAGATCTTAAAATAAAGGACAAGAAAGAAGTAAATAAACATAGAGGCAAACAAAAATTAGGATGATAATGATAGTGGTGTGATATGAACATGGATTTGTCAAGGAGGGACAAGGAAGACATAGATAAAAAGAGGTGAACAAAAATATTAGGATGATAATGAGAACGGTGTGATATGAACGAGTTCGAGACTACAATGCAATAAAGAAAAACAACTTTAGACTAACAAAAATAAAACGTGCGGTGACTCAGAGAAACAACAGTGAAAAAAAAAAAAGATAAAATAGCCATGTCGTATAATGACACACAGGTTAGCTATGAAAGTAAACAGTCCTCAAGAAATGTATCAATCTTAGAACAGAGACCCCTTCCACTTGAACGTCGAGGGGGGTTGGGGGGCGGATGGGGGAGGGGCAAAATTCTAAAATATATTCTAGGAAACAAGAAAATAAACATAAATCAGAGACGTGTCTTTGTCAGTGACAGAGTCGTACAGAATCAGAGAATTAGATCTAAATGGCCAATATGAAAAAGTTTTAAGCTTCAGGAGAGAGAGAGAGAGAGAGAGAGAGAGAGAGAGAGAGAGAGAGAGAGAGAGAGAGAGAGAGAGAGAGAGACATTCGAAACATCTCGCTCATGGAATTCTTGATTTTTAAAAATTTTGCTATACCATGTTCATAGAAATATAGAAGATTGTCCTCACAGTAAGAGAGAGAGAGAGAGAGAGAGAGAGAGAGAGAGAGAGAGAGATAACATGACATAGTGGACAATGACGTCTATAATCTAACCAGTTTTTACAAAATCCACAAACAGTAATCTATTGTCCAACCGAACATCTATAGATGAGAGAGAGAGAGAGAGAGAGAGAGAGAGAGAGAGAGAGATAATAATGACCTCAATAACCCAACCAGTCAGTAGGGAACCAAAAAAAAAGACAATATAGAACAGCGACACCATGTGATTTATTGCCAGTCACTTTTGACGTTTGAATTCCATGACGTCATCTAAAACCACTTCAAAATCCTACCTATTCAGTACGAAAACATACTTCTTACCTGCATATGGATATCAACGAAAGGTCCCTGAAATTCTACGCAATATCTGCGTAAATCGACAAGACGCAAAAAGCGGCTCACGGTGGAGCCCTATCGACCAGGACCAAAATCTATATATACCGAGTTAGGGAGGACAGCTGATACCATAACAAGACCATCGATTAGGGCCGATTATGTTGCTATTGATCGACGGCTTTCACTCCGGTTGTAATTACAACGGGGAATTGATTACACTCACTCAGAGAGAGAGAGAGAGAGAGAGAGATCTTCGGCATTTCTCAATCTTGAAATGTTTTAATATTCTGCATTTTACAGTAGCTTTTTTTTTAAGACAGAAGAAAAGATTTTCCTTAGAGAGAGAGAGAGAGAGAGAGAGAGAGAGAGAGAACCATTCAAAACACCTGAGTCTTGGATATTTTTATTTTATTTGCAGGAGGTTCCTTAAATACTGAAATAAAAAACATTAAGCGAGAGGAGACCTTCAGACCTTACATCTTGTTCGGGTTGCCCCAGGTCCCTCAGTGTGAGGCACCTCTAATGTCTACCAGAGAGTTGCTAGTACATCTTCCGGTATATTTTGCATCTTCCAATCTTGGATGGTCTGGGATGCAGTTTAGATATTTGTCGAGCTTATTCTTAAACACATCTACGCTCACTCCTGATATATTCCTCAGATGAGACTGGCAACGCATTGAATAGACGCTGCATTATCGATGCTGGTGCGTAGTGGATTAATGTCCGTGTGCTTTCCTTATTTTTCCTGGTATAGTTTTGGGCACTATTAATCTACCTCTGCTTGCTCTTTCTGATATTTTTAGTTCCATGATATTTTCTGCTATTCCTTCTATCTGTTTCCATGCCTGAATTATCATGTAGCGTTCTCTTCTCCTTTCTAGACTATATAATTTTAAGAATTGTAGTCTTTCCCAGTATTCAAGGTCTTTAACTTCTTCTATTCTAGCTGTAAAGGACCTTTGTACACTCTCTATTTGTGCAATATCCTTTTGATAGTGTGGGTACCATATCATATTGCAATATTCAAGTGGACTACGAACATATGTTTTATAAAGCATAATCATGTGTTCAGCTTTTCTTGTTTTGAAGTGCCGTAACAACATTCCCATTTTTGCTTTACATTTTGCCAACAGAGTTGCTATTTGATCATTGCATAACATGTTCCTATTCATCATCACACCAAGGTCTTTGACTGCTTCCTTATTTGTGATTGTCTCATTATTAGGTCCCTTATATGCATATAGCTTTCTTTCTCTGTCTCCATAATTTATTGATTCAAATTTATCAGAGTTAAATACCATCCTATTTACCTCTGCCCAATCATATACTTTGTTAAGGTCTCTTTGTAGAGCGTTCCTATATTCATCACAAGTAATTTCTCTACTTATTCTTGTGTCATCTGCGAAACTACTCACTACCGAATCCTTAACATTATTGTCTATGTCTTCAATCATAATAACAAACAGTATTGCAGCTAACACCGTACCTTGCGGCACACCAGATATTACCTTGCTTCTTTCATCCGATTTCTCGTCGTTTGCAATAACTATCTGTTTTCTGTTGTGTAAAAATTCTTTTAACCATCTTCCTACTTTATCCCGATAATTGTGTTTTCTAATTTTCTTCGCTAATATATTATGGTCTACTTTATCAAAAGCTTTTGCAAAGTCTAAATAAACCACATCTGTTTCATTTCCGCTTTTTCATATTTTTGAATATGTTCTCACGGTGGGCTAACAGTTGGGTTTGTGTACTTTTTCCGGGTACGAAACCATGTTGTCCTTTATTAAACAAATTATTTTTTATTAAATGTTTCATAATATTTTTCTTCATTACCCTTTCATACACTTTCATAATATGTGATGTTAGACTCACAGGCCTATAATTACTTGCCTCTAGTCTTGATCCACTTTTGAAAGTAGGGGTAATATATGCTAATTTGTGCATCATAATCTTGCCTGTATCTACACTTTGTCTTAATAATATTGCAAGTGGCTTTGCGATAGAATGAACTACTTTCTTTAACAAAATGGAGAGAGAGAGAGAGAGAGGAGAGAGAGAGAGAATGGATCTGTTCTCATTATCTTCAAGGACATTTTAAGTTGGACTCAACCACTCACACTTATGTTATATATATATATATATATATATAATATATATATATATATATATATAGTATATATATATACACACACATATATATATATATATATATATATATATATATATATATATATATATATATATATATATATATATATAAACATACAACTAAGGAGATAGATAAGCTAGTGGGTCATAATGGATCAGCTGATGAAGGTGTAAAAGTTAGATTACGTTGTATTTGTCTGTCCATCACGTTAATGGGACAGCCTGACTCGCAGACTGAGTCTGCATCGGCAAGTGGGTCTAATTCTCCTAAGTGATATTTGAAAAGGCACCTCAATATATATATATAATATCTGTTTTATGTTCCTCATAAAGCATAAATGTCATCTAGTTTCAATTTTGCATTAAACAATACAATAAGGCTGCGTTGATTAGCCACACTCATGTCAATGTATCCGTTGACACAAAGCGTATCTAGTCAATATAAATCATACTGATTCGCTAAGTGTCAACGGCTACATTTGGAATTTAGTGTGGCGAATCAAGACGAATCATGAATCGTGTTGATTCTTCATGAATTGATTCGATTCGCGTGGTGTAAATGCAACCTTAAACAATACAATTTTGTATTGAACAATGCAAAGACAGACAGGCTATATCACTGGTTTACTACAGACGTGGAATCAATGCGAGATGAGCAGATCGTTAGTGGATTTCGTTTTAACAGCCTCCCTTGAGAAAAGATCTTTTGAAATTCCAGCCTAGAAGAGAAGCAGATCATTTTTCTCCACAGAACAAGTTCTCTTCTTCTTCTTCTTCTTCTTCTTCCAAAGCGTTTGAGATGGAATCGCTACTACAACTCCCTCTACTTCGAGACTAGGACTGTAGACATGGTTAAGGAATTTCATTCCCACGTTAAAACTTTATGAAATAACACCCGTAAATATATGTATACCCTACTAATGACGAGCTTCTCCATTTAAATAAAAATATTTTTGGAATAATAGAAGAAAAATAAGTAAAATTGAGGAACGACGAGTGACACACGGAATCAATCCATCAACATGCTCAGTCAAGGAATAAGCCATCAACAAGAGAAGGAGAGAGAGAGAGAGAGAGAGAGAGAGAGAGTGGGGAGGAGTTGGGGATGGATACATGATAAGATGCAAGTTCAGGCTAACGTAGACTTATCTTTGATGATGAGAGAGAGAGAGAGAGAGAGAGAGAGAGAGGATGAGGAGGACGGGAAGACAGGAGGAGAGAAGATGAGAGAGAGAAGAGAGAGAGTGGGAGGAGTTGGGGAGGATTACATGATAAAAGATGCAAGTTCAGCACGTATAGACGACTTGTGCGTGAGGAGAGAGAGAGAGACGAGAGAGAGAGAGAGAGAGAGAGAGAGAGAGAGAGAGTGGGGAGGAGTTGGGGATGGATATGATAAGATGCAAGTTCAGGCTAAACGTAGACTTATCTTGATGCTGTGAGAGAGGAGGAGAGAGAATGAGATGAGAGGAGAGAGAGAGAGAGAGAGAGAGAGAGAGAGGGAAGAGAGAGAGGTTAACAAGCATACTAATGCAACTTCAGGCTGAACTGAACTTATCTTTGACGTTGAACTTATAAAAAAAAAAAAAAAAAAAAGGCTTTAAGATAAGAGAGGAAAAGTAACGAAATGAAACTCAGTAGACCAAAGGTTAAGTAAACAAAAGACACACAAGGGAAAGGAGACAGTTGGAGAGAAGAAGAAGCGCTAAGTGAGACTTGTCACTGACCATAATTCGCTTCGAATGCTTCTTTGTGAGGAACGAGACAGAGACGCTTGCTCATGAATCTGTGGGTGCGTGCGTGTGTACGTGCGCGCTGGTGATGATATGTTTGCGATTCAATTTGCGTAAGTGTTCTCGTTGGGCTCGTGGGTAAGTTGCTTGTGGGGGTCAGCTGTGTGTGTGTGTGTGTGTGTCTTAGGGAAGGGATGACTGTGTGGTTAGTGCTCGCTTTCATCTTCGCGTGTCTGGTTTATGATCCAGAAATTTTATGAATTATTGTTTTCGCTTTTTAATAATCAAAGAGAGAGAGAGAGAGAGAGAGAGAGAGAGAGAGAGAGAGAGAGAGAGAGAGAGAGATAGATTTATGCCTCTTAATACAGGTAGAAAGAGAGTGTTAGTTACCAAATACGTGTGAAGATGTAAGGACTTGAGAGAGAGAGAGAGAGAGAGAGAGAGAGAGAGAAAATTAGATTTATGCCCCCTTCGTATAAGTAGAAAGTGGGCGTTAGTTCCCATATACGTGTGAGGATGTATGGACGTTGAGAGAGAGAGAGAGAGAGAGAGATTAGATTCATGCCTCTTAGTATAGAAAGTGAGCACTAGTTACCAAAGAGGATCTATGGACTTGGGAGAGGGACCACGGTTAAGTTGCTTCGTCATTAACATGCTGCTTTCTAGTAGGTAAGGAAAAAGTAAAAATTTCTTCGAGAAAACATCACTGGAGTAAAAATTAAGATCTTATATAAGCATTTCTGGCTCCCATATACTTTCCATAAGCTCGATTATGGGAAGTACGAAAACAATGTGAACAAATACATTTCCTCCCATGCTCCTGATGTACTACTACAGAGGTTCAAGGTTCGTGTAAACGAAGACCTATATTCTGCTGAGGACGTCGGTGTCGACAAAGAATCATTCATAGATGATTCTAGGTCTTTTGATCCGTCAGAGGAAGGCGAATGTGATTCTAGGATCTTTGTGCTCTGCCTAGAATAGAGAACTATAAAAACGTGGGTCAAACTGAAATTGTAGCTTCCTTTTTGTAAGTCAGATTATAATTTAGTTTACAGATCACAGCTGGAAGGTCTCCATACACTATTTAAACAGGGAACTTCCTCTATAATAAAGCAAGCTATCCGTATTGAACTGTAAACACCACATGTCATTCAGGTACAGGATTTCACTCTACTCTTACAAAGAGAGGCAGGTCCATGCACTTAATTAACTAATTATAACTGAAGAGGAACACAGGAGTGGAAAGCTCCCGCAATCTTTATCATTCAGACTTACAAACTTTATATAAGAATATAATATATATATATATATATATATATATATATATATATATATATATATATATATATATATATATATATAAATACATATACATACATATATATATATAATATATATATATATATATATATATATAAATGTGTATATATATAGATATATATATATATATATATATATATATATATATATATATATATATATATATATATATATATATATATATATCTATATATATATATATATATATATATATATATATATATATATATATATAAATCATACCCCTCAATTGTACAGGAGTGTAAGAGTTTCTCTATCAATTTTCCTACGAAAGCCAGCGAAGTCCTGAAGGAAATAAACGCATTCCTGCCCGTCTAGACTTTTCACTCTCTTCAGCTTTGTAAGACAATGGAAGGGTTTTCTTGGCAATGATATTGATGCAAATGTGTACCGAGATTTAAGTGAAGTAGCTTTATAGCTATGAAGATCTATGTATCTCCTCAAGTTTTCCTGTTTTCTTTTTTTTATTGCTGTATATGTTTGTGCATACTAATCCTGTTGATGGTTAGCCTTTTGATTAATTTGTTATTGTCTTCGATCTCTTTTTCTCTTTATTCGTGTTTGGGCATTCTGTTTTGTGAAAGCAACTTTGCAAACTGTGATTCGCTCCCACCCCGCCCCAACCACTCGACTTATAGTGCCAAGTGGGTGCCAGCTTCAGTTGGGAGGGAAAAGAAAGGGCGTGAGGCGAGGAACATCATCTCGAAATGAAGGTTATTAATAACGCGTTCTGGCACTACCCTAAATATCCTATGGGGCATCAAGACATCTCCTGATCCAAATCTTTACATCGCAACTCTGTATTTTGACAAAACGTAAAAAAAAGAAAAAATAAAAAAAAAAAAGTCCATACAGTTGTTTCTGCCGAGTCGCGTGTTTTGTTTTCTTTCTTTTTTATCATTGTTTGCTTTACGCATTATAGTGATCAAGATGTTGGTTCAAAGTCGAAGCTTTATGAACTTCGTCATGGTCAAAACTCAAAGAAGACTGAAAAGTAATAATAGGAATAGCAATACAACTCTAAGATTCACGTGAATTTGTAAAAACCTACCACTATATTAAGATGTTGTCTTTTCTTTCAATGTGTAAGTATACATCGGTGACCCCCCCCACCCCACGAAAAAAATTGTATATATATATATATATATATATATATATATATATATATATATATATATATATACACTACACTTTTACCCATCAAAACGATGATAAGGCGAGCGAGGCGCGATACACTTTGTTTTGGAGCAAATCTTGCAAGCGGGCAACTGGACTAATGGTCCAATTTGACATTTAACGGACGGGCTCACATATGACCTTTCCAATTAGGAAGACAGGCAGTTTGGTTACGCACTGCAGACAATCCTGCCCGCAGAAACAACTGTGACATGGCTTTAACCTTGATGTAAATTGAGTTAATATATCATAATAAGAGCAGCGCTTCGCTTGTCCAGTTTTTAATAAACATTGAAATATCTACTTGAACTTTTAAGTCTTTTTGTACATACAAAATATTATCGTCCTCTGGAAGCTGAATATTGTTGCTCAGATTATTCCAGATATTGGAATCATATTTTTTTTTTTCTCAAATCCGTGACTTAGAGGGAAGATGAGAATGTCAAAATGTAAAAGTTTGTTTTTCAAGTTTTTTTTTAATTTTCTAGAAAAAAAAAACTTGGAAAAAATGCGCCTAAGTGTCCTCAGCGCAATCGAATTTTCTGTCAGGGCCCCATAAAACTCTTAGCCACGGCCCATGAAACTCAGCCATGGTCTAGTGGTGGCCTATGTTATTAGTCCCCATAGGGCTGCCAGAACTACGATTAAGGCTACTTTTAACTTTAAATAAAATAAAAGCTACTGAGGCTAGAGGGCTGCAATTTGATATGTTTGATGGCTGGAGGGTGGATGACCAACATATAATTTTGCAGCCCTCTAGCCCCCAGCAGTTTTTAAGATCTGAGGACGGACTGACTGACACAGCAGGCACTATAGTTTTCTTTTACAGAAAACTAAAAGACATTTTTAAATTATACAATTTTTTTTTATTTCGTACCTTGTCGTAACGATTTAATAAGTGAAATGTCCAACAAACTGAATCACAACAGCGGGAGACTGACAGAATATGAAAATGATTTAAATTATTACGCGTCTCCGTTTTCAATAAAAAAAAATCAAACAAGCTTCAGTACAATATGAATTTGTCATATCGCGCCGTACATTTCGTAATCAAGAAATAATTGAAAATAAAGCCATATTGGATTCCAAACGTAAAAATTCGACTACAAAATGAGAATATAACCTAAATATTGCAGAGTTCCACAACCTGGAGTACGCATCCAGGCAGAGTTATTATATTTTATTATTTCAGTTTTCAATTAGTAATTGAATGTCTGTACATTCCTTTCTCTTATTCCGCAGTTCATCTTATGGAACCCTATTAAATTAGAAAAATCTAATAACTATATAATTATGTACTTATTATCATCACATCTGTGACGGCAAAAAGTAATGAGCTTTGACAGCAAATTGTAGTTTCCACTGCTAAGTATATCGTTACCAGTTTTCATTATGAACTATGTGACTACGCAGCGAATACTGAAATATAAAAGTGAAAGTGACATTAAAATATAATGCATGACTATATAATTCCACATAGGAAAGTGATTTTTTTTTTTTTTTTTTTTTTTTTTGTCCAACAGTTTTCTTGGCACGTTTATTAATAAACGCTCCAAGAGGAGCTCCATTGGAGGACGAAACTGTTGGGCTTAGTACTAATTAGTAAGGAAAGAACCGCAAAATTTGTTGCCAAAATGTGTTCGCTTATGTGAATTCAAACAAAAGTCTTCAAATCTTCAAATCGGTTAAACAAGATTGTTCATGTTGCTTTATCTTTAACAAACACTATCAATGTGTGTTCGATTCTTTTGGCTGATTTAGAACGCAGCGTATAGTCTTCCGCCCTCACGTCCGTGGGAGTCGAACTTCCTTTTCTCTCTGCGCGGGACTCTCTCTCTCTCTCTCTCTCTCTCTCTCTCTCTCTCTCTCTCTCTCTCTCTCTCTCTCTCTTCTGTGTCTCGTGCCGTTGAGTGATGATGAATCTCTCTCGCTCGCCTCGGGGAAATACGTCTTCTTCTCTGGCTCGTAGGTTACGACTGCAATTCTTCTCTTTTCTTTAGGGTGAAAAGTATCTTCTTTCCTCTATGTTTGACGGGTTGTCTTCTTCGTTAATATTCTTGGGTTTATGGCTAAAATGTCTTTTAATTCTTATGCTGTCTTTAACCCGGAATAGGGATAAAGCTGGGAAGAAGACTGTCTTTAACTTCGGAGTGGGGGTTTGATATTGCCTTATCGTGAACTTCACTGGACGAACAGAGGTTGATTTATGCCGATAACGACCTGTAAATGGTCGCACCGCCACCAACACTCAACACTCTGGTCCTCTCTCTCTTTCCACTGCTACTCCTATAAAATAAATCTCCTACTGCCGTTCCTTCCTTTGTACGGACGGCTTATATGGTCTCCCGATTTTAGGTGCCTGTTAACTATTCATTTCTTTACTTTCGTCTGAAAAAGAGTTCACTTTTCATTTTCATTCACGTACTATACATTTCCAGTTCATTTCGATCACGACTGGATGATGTATCATGGAAAACATCTCGTAAGAGGTGAGGTCAAGACTCGCGTTGTCTCCGGTACTGTCTCCTACTCGCTTTTGACTTTAGATCTCCATGGATTAGTCTGACTCAACTTTAACCTTTGCACATTTGAACTTCGCTTAATGCGAACTGAATAATTATGTTTAATGAGTGTCACTTGTTGTTCCTATCGCCTCTCGCGTTTCTCTCGCCATTTATCAAATATTCCTGTATATGCCCTTCGATCACTCGTTTCTGGTATAGTCTCGCTATACTCATTATAGTCTCTCTCGTTATATATATACGTATATATATGAATATATATATATATATATATATATATATATATATATATATATATATACACACACATATAGGCTTGCATTCAAATATTCAATAGTACCCAACTTCACCCATTTCTGCTCTCCTCTATTGCATTATGCTTCTTTGAATTTATAACTCATTCACTCACTAAGTTCGCCCCTCCAATATCAAGTACAAAATGATGCAGATTCTACAGAAATTTCAAGTGTTCTCCATCGCAAAAAAGTCTAGCTTTGTTTTAAGTACTTTGAAGTTTGCCGACGCCCCGTAAAGAGCTCGTATGGTGAAGATAATTTTGTTTTGCATTCAAAATCAGTAACAAAGGTCTTCCTTCAATTTTTGCCGTATTCACAATGTGTTTTTCTTTCATAGCAATATACTATATAGTGACAGCTGAACTCCATATACACGCTAGTTTCCAAGTGAGCCATCATCACGCACATTGATATACGAGTTCACTGCTCATTTTTCTCTTTCGAATCAATAACTGTTGTGGCCGACATTTTCGCTTGCTCGGGGAGTAAGCCTAAAAACTACTTTGTTGTTGCTGTTGTTGTTGGAAAAGCTTCAAAGGGTCTGAAAAAAAGGTGTTTCGCGTTGAGTTAAAGATACAGGAATCTTAGGATAAGATTTATGAATTATTTATTAAGATGAAAATGTAAAAAATAAATATTGTTCATGTTAAACAGTGCAGAAACATTTTATTTTCTAATAAAACATGAGGCTATTTAATGAGAACATTATACTAATAAAATGAAGCGTATTTATTGAACATAATACATTTTAACGCAAGCCATTCCATAACCTTGAACTTAAATTAATGGTCTTTTCAGCTATTTACCTTTCATAGCTGAAACCGGTTTCCTTTTGGTAAGAAAACAGAATTAAAATCCAAGAAATAAAAAGGAATGTTTGCTTTCAAAAGACCGCCTTCCCTGCCCCCGCTCTGAAGAATGATGAAGTCACGTGAAATAAAATGACCCCCAATAATCTACTGAAAAATTCCACGAGGGATGGAAAACCCCTAATTAGCAAACCCACTCGTATGGCTTACCAGTTTTCATGTTCTCTTTGCGAGGTTTTATATTCGCGGTATGTTGTTGAATGAGAGCGAGGAAAATTTCACGGTCTTTTCTCATAAGTCTTTGCGAGGTTTTACATCCGTGGTATGTGGCTGCATGAGAGCGAGGAAAAATTCACGATCTTTTTTCATTAGTCTTTGCGAGGTTTTATATTCGCGGTATGTTGTTGAATGAGAGCGAGGAAAAATTCACGGCCATTCGAGTCCAGAAACCTTTGAAGTTCTCGTTGGCAAAACACAGGAAAAGATGATGTTTTGTATATGAATGAAAATTCTTAAGACAATTATTAACAAAATTATTTAAAAGATATAAGAAAAGGTGATAATTATCTACAAAATTATTAGAAACCTGCGAGGTGTTTTTCTGTTTGGACAACCTCTATAAACACGTTATTGAATGGTTATATAATAGCGAATAAAAATCAAATGTTTGAAATGGATGAAATAACGATACTGGGCGTAAAACTAGATAACTCGGGCTAATCTGCATCTAATAAATCTGAGTTAAAAAAAAAATATAATAATAAACTTTTATCAATAGATGAAATTTATCGCTTCATATTACAAAACTGCAATTATTGCAACTGTGGAATGAAACATATACAGGTAATTTTCACATCCTCATCGAGTTAAATGAAACTTGTATTTACGCAAGAGTCGGCGTATGTAAATAAATGAAACGATAAAAATGTAATACATAAATACACCTATGAAACTCCGCATGGTAATTGGACCGTTTTTGACCAGGGTCACATTTATTTGGGCATTAAAATCTAATGGCGTGTTGACCAACGTGAGCATTACTTCAGTGGCAGAACATATTCATTTGGCAATATCACCAACGCCGTTAACAAAACGAACAAACAAGACATAGACAAACAAACAAGACAAAGACAAACAAAGCAGACAAGACAGAAGTACTATGTCCAAACACTGGCAGCAAATGGTCCTGCCTAACAGCTGCTGTCACCGAGGGACGGAGCGAAGAGCACAGGAGAGAAAGGAAATAAACAGGAGACAGTGTGTAAAAGGGTTACCACTCGACGGACAGAGCGATGACGTCATGAGTAGGGAGCTTCTATATTTCCCGTAGCTCACCCTTTTACACTTTTGTCAGGCTCAGCCTCACTCCCGCAAGTGGGTACAGTACTGCCACGGTCTAGATCGTGAGTACTACACAGGTCAATTCGTCCCTATCTTAACGAACTGGCCTAACCCATTTATTTTGTTTGCTTGTTTGTTTGTTTAGTGTTTTTACGCTGCATGGAACCAGTGGTTATTGAGCAACGGGACCAACGGCTTTACGTGACTTCCGAACCACGTCGAGAGAGACCTTCTATCACCAGAAATACACATCTCTCATACCTCAATGGAATGTCCGAGAATCGAACTGGCGGCTTTTTTTATACAGTGCAAAGGTCAATTCGACCCTATCTTAACGAACTGGCGATATCCATTATTATTTTTACAGTACAAAGGTCAATCCGTCCCTATCTTCACGAACCGGCGTAACCCATTTTACTTTACAGTGTAAATGTCAATTCGTCCCTATCTTCACGAACTGGAACAACTTTTTTTTTTCAAGTGTTTGATACTCAATTTAGAAGCTCTGAATAATATAAAAATCTCTTAAACCCATCTTCTTAGAATTGTGGGGGCGGCTTATGCCAGTTCGTCAAACAAGGGACTAGGGACGAATTATATATGAGTGTCAGAATCCACTAATCCAAAATGGAAGCATTAGAATGAGTAAAGTGAATGAATGTTTCATGCCTCCTAATTCGTGTCCAGGATTTCAGTGTTTATATAGATTTTTCTGGGCTTGATCTTAACTGAAGTAGCATGTCAAAAGTTGAGAGAGAGAGAGAGAGAGAGAATATGCTATTATTTCCATTTACAGAAAACACGATTTGGATGAGGGCAAAAAAAAAAAAAAAAAAAAATCAACTGGTGACTTGGTCATATCAGCTGTTGCTTAAGTCAAGTATGTGTTGGCATATGGCCTGTATTAAGAAACTTTAAGCCTTCTCGAGTATGTGATGATAAACACTTTGAAAGAACAGCAAGGTAATGCTTTTAGAGAGGAAATGAACATTAATAACTACAGTGATAACATGTTTTGGCAAAACCATGAGTCAAAAAATTAAATTCCATTGGTAACATCTTATATCTTTTGTGATGTGATTCACAAAGACGCGTTAAAATAATGGACAGGCAGAAATTCGCAAGCACATTAACAAGCAAAGTAGGTAGGAATACGAATGTAAATGGGGTTGTGTGTACTTTATATACATACATATGTGTGTGTATGTATGCATCACGCACCAGGCTTTAAGCAATGTGTTGACGTCGCCAAAAATCTCATTTCATCCTAGCATGAAATACAATTTTCATTGCGCACCCAAAGAAACTATCGTGCAAGGAAGTAAGGACCAAGGTTAGAGGGTTAGGAAGGCATTTGCGCCAGCAACTCTTGGCTTTCCTCCAACTCCCCCCCTCCCCCCAACCTTTCTCCTCCCCTCTCCCTCAAAATTCTCCAAGAGTGGATGATCAACTCCCTCCACCTCAGCTCAATCTTCACGACGTTGACACTTCTCCCCTCTTGCGCACGCACACTCGCTCACCCCTATCATCAACATGCTTCCTGATCGGGGTCAGACTCATGATTCATGCTCTGAAAGTTATTCGAACTTCGTTTGTTATTCAGGAACTTCATTCCTCCTTTTCGTTTGGATGCATTTTGAGATTTTCACACGAATGAAACGTAAAACAAAAGAATATTATACAAGGGCGGTTTTAAACGCTCGAATGAGAGGTAATTGGCCTACAACTTTCGTCTCATATCTCTAGACCGAAATATATTGAACAGAATAAAATCAACATGCGCTTTCCAGAGCATAAATCCATAACTTTCTATCTTACACCCAAATATTATTTATTCCACGCTAGCCAACAAAGAAAGCACCGAATTCAATTGCAATCCATCTCTGCAATATTATGCCTAGTTGCATATCTGGTAATCTCTGACTGAGCGCGGTGTATCCCCTCTCTTCCGCGTCCAGCCACCTGGCGTCTGCGCTGTAAGAGTCCTCTTGTAAACCCTTAATACGGCCACTTTCGGGATAAGTGGTAACGGAGACGAATGCACATGGTGACGAATTCTATGGGTCTCGCTCACACGCCCTACAGATATCGACTACGAGAGAGAGAGAGAGAGAGAGAGAGAGAGAGAGAGAGAGAGAGAGAGAGAGAATAAAATGTGGAATGGGGTCATGGTATGTACAACAGCACGGAATCGACATTATATGTGACAAATGGAATATTCAACAGCATAGAAAACGGTGAAGATAAAGATTGCAATATAATCATGAAATTTATTAAGATTAAATAATGCTGATACTATTATAAATGCTTGTGATCAATAGATACGTCTAAGAAAGGGATATTAGTTTTGGTTTATCAGTTTTACTGCATGAGTAGACGTATGGAATAATTCAAATGTATGACAAATTCTCTAATATACGATTCATTATTGTTGCTATGTTGGTTCTGCTTTCTACATTTAACGGTTCTAATATATAACATAGTGTATAGTTAATAAACAGGCTACACTTTATAGTGTATAGTTAATAAACAGACTACATTTTATACTGAGTAACTAGAAGAATTTTCATCTAATATGTTAAGAGAACGGACTAAACTGTGAGGCAAATTCAACGAAAAATATCATATATTCTTATAATTTCTGTACGGCCATGAAAAATCTCAATCACCAATAATTTATACATGAAATTTTTTGGTAATAGAATATTCTAAAATTCATACCATGGTTTAGAAATGTTGAAGACATGTTATAAAAGAAACTTACCTGTATTACAATAATAACATAAGATATTCTACAGATTAAAAACCTCGGTGAAAATGTGGCATTTAAGGATATGATAAAAAAAACGTACTTATAAACATACAACTGTCTCAACCTAACATACATACATACACACACACACACACACACACACACACACTATATATATATATATATATATATATATATATATATATATATATATATATATATATATATATATACATATCACACCATAATCCACAGGTGAAAAATAAGAGACAGGGTGTAGGTCCTGACCTACACCCTGTCTCTTATTTTTCACCTGTGGATATGTGTGATAAATGAATCACGTGCTAAAGTGATTATAATCATATATATATATATATATATATATATATATATATATATATATATATATATATATATATATAAAGTATGAATTTCCATTACTGTAAACCAGATTTCTAGATGGTGTCTATTACACGAGCTCATAAGTTTTTATTTAATTTCCTATTCACAGTCATATTGTATGGGATTGATATTCCTTTTTGATAGCTTACAGGTGTGTGTTCCATTTTGTCATTGTTAACGGATGATTCATTTGTTGACGCTTTGGGATAATTCATTTTGAATATTCATAGTTTTCACGTCAGTCAGCGCAATGGCACGGGAATCGTCCACATATACAGGCATAAAAGCTCTTTAAAGGTTGTTATCAATACCACCAATCATTGCAATAAAGAGAAAAGGTGTTCCTTGAGGGACACTTGCTATAGCATCGGTAGGTTCACATACCATCAATGAATTTATATTTATCTTTGTAAAAATCCTTGGCGAAGTCTCGATAAATACTAGTTTTAATTTTAGCTGCCCGGTTCTACGATCATATGATATTGACCATTTGGTTGATTAGGTAGCTGTGATAGTGTAAATTCTCCCGTGTATAAAGACGTAACAGAGAGAGAGAGAGAGAGAGAGAGGAGAGAGAGAGAGAGAGAGAGAGAGAGAGCGTATATAACACCCAATAAATCATTTAAGATAACTATATGAATAAAATTACGTGGAACAAAATACGGTACAATAAACTTCGGGTATAATCTGGTCAATAGACTAGTCAGAACTAGCATTGAGACAAACTATTCGATGTCTTGTAATAGTATATATCTAATATCAGAAAAATATCCATTCTTCAAATTACGGTAGTTAAAAAACATGTGAATAAACCAACTTTTGTTAAATTTATTAACGTAAAATGGTAGAAACTAATTTTACTTTTGTTACCCATACAACATAATAGGCTAACATTTTCTGTGTACATCCATTTTCTGTGATATCACTGCATGGGTAACTGCAGAATAATAATTTTCTTCGTTCAGGCGATTATCATCATCAATATAATAATCGTGATCACATTTGATAACAAAAACCCATAAAACCACAGATCATTAGATAGGCCAGGGAGGTGGCATGGCCATTACAACAATTATTACAAGAATTAAATGGAGCAAGAAATAAAGACGACGACAAATCTACCAATATCACTACACTTCGTTCACTTTATTTGCTTTTATGTACAGCCCTTCACAGCACAGGGATGATTCCCTCTCTAGTGGGTCCTTGTACCTTTTCAAAATAAGGTGTTTCTTATATTTTATAATTGCATTTTTGTGTTTTCTCATCAGTATCGTAGCTTCTCCAGAATAGTTCTTTTTTAAATTTGCTTTTTTCTTGGATGATCTTCACTTCGGGCGGTAGTTTGTTGTATAGTCTTGGTGGGCAATGTCCAAATGCTCTTTCATTGTGGTTAAAGTTATGATATGAAAGACGAAGAATTTTACGTTGATGTGTTTGACTAATTTGTTACTGATCTTCTGCAACATCATTTCACTTCACTACAACGGTATCCACATCTTGCATGATAAACTATCACCTGTAAATACCATTACTTGCCGGATCTGTAGCTCAAGATCCATACGGCATTATTCTTTTACCGAACATGATGGAGAGCTAATTTACAGACAGACACAGACGGACTGCCTGGCAGACACTGAGTATGATAGGAAACCAAGACCGATGCTACGAATTACAGGACCCAATTAATTATAGAAATTAAGACGATTTTTTAATGTTTAATATAAAATTGATTATCCAAGTGGAAATTTTTTTTTTTAATATAGCATGCATAATAATGTGTGGAATAATACTTCCTCATTCTTAATTTCATATTTTCGGGAGCGGTTTATTCCTCTTAGAATACAGAAAAGATTTCGAAAGGTAACTCTGACGGGGGGTGGGGGGTGGCGGCTAAGACGCGGGCCAGAATTTGATCAAATTGGTCAAATAGGCTTAAAACCGAGTGAACCAATAATTTGGAATTGTCGTTGTGGTTGTCTCGTCTCCCTCAAGTACCACACATCAAACGACATCTACCTAACACCATGGAAACAACACAACACTCCCTTTCTTCTTCTTATAAATAAGATTTGAAACGAAAACGAAGGCAACAAGAGAGAAAACAACACAACCGCACCAGGAGACCTGTAACACAGCAAGGCACTAATTGCATAACACAAGTGAAAAAAAAAATGATGATTGCACATGAACTGCACCCAAGGAAAAGGTTAGTTCATTTCAGGTTCCCTAACCTGAAACCCCCAGTGGCCCACCTCTTACCCACCTACCCGGCAAAACAATAAACAATACGCTTTATTTACGTTAGCGAAGCTGACTTAACGGTAAGTGAAAGGAGGAAATGTGTAGGCGTTTCCTCTCTCTCTCTCTCTCTCTCTCTCTCTCTCTCTCTCTCTCTCTCTCTCTCTCTCTCTCTCTCTCTCTCTCTCTCTCTCTCTCTCTCTCGTCTTGAATGGGCACTTGCATCTTTTTCTGCTCCAGTGATGTCATCATCACCGGCCACTGACGTCAAAATCTCATATGTGTGTGCTTGAAATCACCGGCCACTGACGTCAAAATCTCATATGTGTGTGCTTGATGATTTAACGTAGCCTAATGCACCTACATGAACACAAATGCATACTCACATAATATGCATACACATTATGGCCATGATGTCATATCCTTGAGGCTGGTTGAATTAAACTTCACCTACTAACTGTAATGCACACACCTACGTACCTAGGTATAGGTGACGCCCGTGCCTTCATAACCTTGAAGTGTATGCTTTATTAACCTAACCCTACCTGACTGACCTAGTCTAATAAAAAAATGCTTGTAAAAGCGGGGCTTTTCAGAGGAAAATCCACAGAATATTCTTTTTTTATATATAATTTTAGTTTTCAATTTTCTTGTTTACCATAGCTTACAGGATCATTTACCTGATGATAAGTTCCACCTTTACGGGTTGCTGAAAAGGAAGAGCCCGTGCCAGCATACGGCTGCCTTAATCTTTCTGCTGCTGCAAAGTTCCACCCCCATCGGGGGAAGAGGGGCGGGATCAACACATTCGACGCTACTAATTTCAGTTATTGAACGGCAACGTTGTTGGACCCACTTCGGGGTTGCATACAAGGTGCCATGTCGAGTAAGAATTAACCGCCCCCAACCCCAGCCAAAATTAGGGTAGCTGAAATGACCGGTGGCATTCCATTTTTGCTCAACCGTAAAATATCTAAGAACTTGCCTAACTTAAGCTTCAATGTGGACACTTGGCGATTTGGGATTGATGAGAGAGTGAGGTAAGCAATCCAAAATATTAGTTATAGGCGTCTAGATTTAATGGTACGTTTTTTTAGCTATATATATATATATAGAATTTTTGTCAAGGTTCATGCCTACGCTGGATGCTATTCATAGTAAACGAGAGAGAGAGAGAGAGAGAGAAGAGAGAGAGAGAGAGAGAGACGAGAGCGCGTTTCACGGAAGAGAAGCCAAGAGAAATACGGCACAATGAAACAAGAGAGAGAGAGAGAGAGAGAGAGAGAGAGAGAGAGAGAGAGAGAGAGAGAGAGAATCTGTAAGGCTGAAATACAATATTACTGATACATATGTTGAAAATCGTACCTTACAAACTAATCCAACATCTAATCTTTTGCCGACTCTAATATGACGAAAGTGAATGTCTCATCTTTTTCGCAACTTCGATATAATTTGAAAGAAACCGAAAAAAATCAATACTTGTTTTAGAATTTTATTTTTTCCCTAAAAACTGTATCACTTAAAAAGTAATGTTTGAGACAGAGATTGAGTTAAACAATGCTTTTAGTTAATGTGATACGATCTTTATATATATATATATATATATATATATATATATATATATATATATATATATATATATATATATATATATATATATAGTCTTGACCCCCTATTTCCAAAAATTAAACTATTCCTTATTACCCAAAGCAAGTTCTTGTTCGAGTCTCTATCTTTTATCGATATCTAACTCCGTGCTTGAGAGAGAGGAGAGAGAGAGAGAGAGAGAGAGAGAGAGAACGAACCCAAATATTACTGAACTCCACGAGTAGGCCTGGGATATTTTTGTAGAGGGCAAGATTTCCGAGTACACTCAAAAAATAAATAAATAATTAAATCAGAAATAAAAAAATAAAAATTAAACGTAAATAAACTCGCTGTTCTAATGACTTTTGTAAAACCAGCTATCCATGAGCCTACAAAGGGAATATATGAGTTGTGGCATATTTGACTCATATTCCATTGTCGTTTAAAAAAGGATGCGTAGATAATGTCTTCATTCATAATGATGTCCTTATCATAACCGTAATTCAAGTAGTTATGGGTTCTGGGAGTATTAAATCTCTCGGCTAAATATAAAATTCATGTAATGTTTCTTTTGTTTGTACGGTGTTTTTACGTTGCATGGAACCAGTGGTTATTCAGCAACGGGACCAACGGCTTTAAGTGACTTCCGAACCACGTCGAGAGTGAACTTCCATCACCAGAAATGCACATCTCTGACCCCCCAATGGAATGCCAGAGAATCGAACTCGAGGCCACCGAGGTGGCAGGCCAAAAGATCAAACCGACTTAGAGCTTACAAATTTGGCTCTCACGGGCTTGGCTTTCAAATTAATAAAAGGCGACGCTAGTGACCAAGTTTGCATTAATCAGTCATTGTTGATCCGTTGCCGGCCGCAGAACACCATAGCTACAGAGAGAGAGAGAGAGAGAAGAGAGAGAGAGAGAGAGAGAGAGAGAAATTAAATGCATTTTACGTATTAAATAGAGCTTGACTTTCTGATCATCATCCATTTTTTCTTTTTGTCAATCAGCTCTTTTCGTCTGTCTGACATTAAAGACTAAATAACCAGACGTCACGATCTGTTTGACATTTCTCTCAGCCAGCTTCACTTAAACACACACACAAACACACACACACACACACACATACTGAGAGAGAGCTTGGTAAATAGTCACCCGGATGGATAAGACGGGTGAATAACGGGTGAATAACGGGCTGACTGTCGATTGTTTTGTTGGTAATCCATAGTTTTTGAGTTGGGGCGAATATCACCCTCATCAAAAGCAACTAAGAACTTCCATCAACCGTCAATATCGAAACTGGCCAACACTGATGAAGTGATATGTAAAAAGCCACAATAATATATATGAGCGATTGTATTTTTCCAAATTACAAAATAAATTAATAATAAATACAAAAAAGGGTAAAAACAGGAGCTCCGTTTTTTAACCTTATGTTTGTATTTTATTTATTTATTTTCTTTTTTTTTTTCTTGAAAAATACAATCGCTTTTTACTTATTATTTCCGGTCACATTATAGTGATGCACCATAGATAACTGATGTAATATGGAAATAAATAAATTAATAAGTAAAAGAATCCTTTACTTTCCTATTGAAGAGAATTGACGAGAAAACTACTGTTGTTGTCGATCTCGTCAGGTTTACGCCAGCACGGGCTCTTGGTCCAAAAAGTAGCCCACAAAACCAGACGAAATCCTGAAACCCTAATATATTACGAAAGCGACTCCACCTAGCTGGCAAAACATGAAAAGAATCACACGAATGGTCGAATTACGAAAAACTCTGCAGAAACTTTCGTCATTAGTTCCAAGTCGGTGTCGTAATTACGAAAAAGCTCAACAGATGGCAGCACGACGGGCGTGAAATATATTCAACAATAAATGATAAAAGTTTCTTGGTAACTATACATTTACATAAAGGGAAAATGACAATAAATTAGTTTCAGAGTATGAGAGGAATAAACGAAATACGACGTTTTACGAGTATGCGAGGGAAAAAACTAATAAACGGGGTAAATAAATGCAGAGATATTTTCCTTTAAATCAACTAGAGTTCTCGGGAAAGAGTAATTCATAGGTGGAGTAGAACTGTTACAATTGATAAATTGAACAATTGCAATAGATAAATTGAACAATGAAGAACAGAAGACACCACCGCTAATTATCTTTGCTACATGCAAACATCGCTTTGTTGTTGGAGCACAAACAACTATTTGCATTTCATCTGACGTGCATTTACGGTACATTAACTTCACTACATCTCTCTGATATCGAAAGAGATACCACGAGAAATTGACGCTCATCTCTCGATGACTTTTTCATCCAAAACATGACCCACTTACATACAAGATATGTGACACGTGGAATAAACTGCCACCAGAAGTTGTAAACAGCAACAGTGAGGAAGATTTTAAAAGAAAGCTAGACAAAATCATTAGGACACTGTGAATGAACAGTAAAATCTGCTTCTAGAAATAGGCGAGCACACAAAGTCTCCTCGGATGGCCTATCAAGTCTTTGAGACATCCTAATCCTTGTAACTCCTTGTAACCTTTTCCTTCATTATAAAGGACGATTAATTTGCGTTCACTAAGTTACGCTCGAATTCGTTAGATAAGAGTATGGGAATAATGTATCTAGCGCGAAAAAACTACGGCAAATTTTTAAATGTATTTGTTTTTCTTAGCTACCTGAAGCGACACACCAACCAAACCCTTGGGTCTTCTAGAAGCAAAAAGATGAAAACCTCTGCAAAGCTAATTAAATTGCCTCAGAAAACACTAACTTTCGCTTTCGTGATAAAACCACGCATTCTACTGTAATAACTGAGAGTGAACAAGATAAAAAAAAAAAAGTAAATCAGTCCGTGGTTTATTACCGGATGGTAAACCATCGACTTTCCATTTTGATATCGTACACCATGCATATGGATGTCACCCAGTATACAAATAGAATTCACTCTCCATCTCTGTATACTGGTCTGGGTAATCACTAATCACCGTCTCCCTTTCAACTATACTTTCGCTACATGTTACGTCGATGAACACAATGGTCGCCAACCCCCACCCAAACCCTTTCATTGGGGGTGGGGGGGAGGGGGGAATTCTACCATCTACTCGATTACCTAGCCACTAAACTAACCCCGGAAAGCTAAAACAGTAGACAGAGAGTCTTAAATAATAATAATAATAAGAGGTAACTCGCCTCGTCATCGTCTCACTTTCTCGAAGACTATATTGGACCAGGTGGACGAGTTCGTTTACCTCCAGCAGGAGATTAAGAAAGCTGTGGGTTTTGGGGTGGTCGCGACAGTTGGCCCGCCCCAAAAAAATTACTGGCGGGAAAAATCGTCGATTAATTGTTGGTACGCAATCACTGCAGATATGTGATATGTCAAGTTTGATTTTAACTTTGACAACAAATGCGACTCGACGGTAGTTTAAGAACGCAAAAATTTCTATTTTAAGACGTGTAGCAACTGGTACTATATATCTGTAAAGTATATTAGAACCACAAAATATATAACTCTCTCTCTCTCTCTCTCTCTCTCTCTCTCTCTCTCTCTCTCTCTCTCTCTCTCTCTATATATATATATATATATATATATATATATATATATGTATATATATATATATACACACTTACGCACATACACTCTCGCACATAGAAAGAGAAACAGAGGGGAAAAAATCCTCGTTATCAGTTACGGAGTAACAATAAGAAAATAATCCTATTTTCGACGAACAAATGCATTAATTCCAATTGGGGATAAATAACGCAATATGAACAGCAGACATATATATTATTTAAATAATCTTCACTTCGCCACAAGCAATTAACGGATATTCTTGACAAATCAGTATAGATCTCCTAGACTCCTCGACTTTCTGTATTTCCCTTTACCTCCTCTTACTTTCTTCCTAATGAAACCCATATTTTTTGTATTAAGCTTGAATTTCAAGTCAATGGGCTTTGTGGGCTTGTTCCATATGAACAGGGTTCATTTTCTGAATAATAATAATAATAATAATAATAATAATAATAATAATAATAATAATAATAATAATAATAATAATAATAATAATAATAATTATTATTATTTTATTATTATTTTTTTTTTTTTTTTTTTTTTTTTTTGCTCTATCACAGTCCTCCAATTCGACTGGGTGGTATTTATAGTGTGGGGTTCCGGGTTGCATCCTGCCTCCTTAGGAGTCCATCACTCTTCTTACTAAGTGTGCCGTTTCTAGGATCACACTCTTCTGCATGAGTCCTGGAGCTATTTCAGCCTCTAGTTTTTCCAGATTCCTTTTCAGGGATCTTGGGATCGTGATCGTTTGCCTAGTGCTCCTATGATTATGGGTACGATTTCCACTGGCATAATCCCATTTATCCTTCTTATTTCGGCAATATCCAATATCCCTTTTCTTTCGTCCCATTTTATCCTTCTTATTTCCCTATTTTCAGATCTTGATACTTATCCATTTTTCCCTTTCTTTCTCTTCAACTCTGGTGTCCCATGGTATTGCGACATCAGTGAGTGATACTTTCTTCTTGACTTTGTCAATCAACGTCACGTCTGGTCTGTTTGCACGTATCACCCTATTCGTTCTGATACCAATTATTATTTATTATTATTATTATTATTATTATTATTATTATTATTATTATTATTATTATTATTATCTAGGTTCTGAAATAATTATTTTCGGATAGAACGTAATATACTTTGTAATGGACTGAACCTAATTGTGTAACGATGACGTCATAGGCAGGCCATTATTTGACACTAGACCTCACTCAGTATTTAATTAACCAAAATGTCAGTGACTAGACCTCTGCCCTTAGGCGAGCGTCTCAAATTTCCAACGGACTTTCGTTTCATAGTCACAACTACAAAAATGAGAAAAGTGCTCAAAGACTGGCTGCCGTATTGGGTACGAAAAAATAACACGAAATAACATCAGTCACTGAAGACCAATATCTCCTTCGAGTTTATCGATCTCCTGTACAGGAAATCTATCATCTTGGGGCAATTTTCGCTTTCCGATCTCAAATGGAACGCTTCCAGGAATAGAGAGAGAGAGAAGAGAGAGAGAGAGAGAGAGAGAGAGAGAGAGAGAGAAGGCTTCGTTTGCGCGCGTCTTTCTCTGCTAAAAGATCGTTAGAGGAAAAAGTGCCAGCCAAGATAACCATTACTAGTAATAACAAACACTGAAACAAAGCAAACGTATGAAACACCCTCCCAAATAAATCGCTTCGAGGATACATTATCAAAACGAGAGAGAGAGAGAGAGAGAGAGAGAGAGAGAGAGAGAGAGAGAGAGAGAGAGAGTCTCTCTCTAAAAGGTAAGATCTACAGAACGTGAAATTCGGTGCAAAAGTGACAAAACACATCAGAATCACCTATAGAAATGTCACCTTGAGCGTCACATACGTCATCTTTCTTCTCGGTAAAATTCTTATTAACAGCTTGATGCAATATCACATTTTTATGTTCTTTTTCTTCTTCTTCTTCTTCTTCTTCTTCTTATCGATGTATCACGGAACTAAAAGGTGCAGCGTCCACATCTGGTTCAGTCGTCAGCAACATATATATATTTAATCTTATTCGCCGGTAGCAATCTTTAACCCCAATCGTACCTCCTTCTCTTTTGTGCTATTGACAGAGCACATCCTGCTGCCTTTCTTGTACCTTTACAGTTTAACAATTTAAATTATATTGAATGGAATTAATACAACAGAGCGAGGTCACTCAAAAATTATAATTAGCAGTATTTTTGAACTACGCTAGACGATGCAACGCACGAGGACCAATATTTTATCTTCTACAGGATTCTGGAACATGTGACTGGAGATCACAGGACAGTGAAGTAGCCTTTCATGTACCACACACACACACACACACACACACACACACATATATATCTATAATTATTATATTTATATATATATATATAATAATATATATATTATATAATAATAATATAATATTAATATATCTATATATAGATATCTATAATATATATATATATATATATATATATATATATATATATATATATATATGAAATCCGTAGGAATAGGCCTCATCGTTTGACCTACTTGCAACGGAACTCTGGTCCCTCACTTAGAGGCAAAGTGAGAACCACTAAGCTTTCTTGCGTTTTTGCACAACTCTTATTTGGAGACCAGAACAATGAAGCAGCAGATCAATCATGTGCATGTATATATCATACCATACATATATATAATATACATATATTTATATATATATATATATATTATATATATATATATTATATAATTACATGCGCATGATATGCTGCTTCATTGTTCTGGTCTCCAAATAGAAAATCCTTTCTTGAGAGTTGTGCAAAAGCGCAAGAAAGCTTAGTGGTTCTCACTTTGCCTCCAAGTGAGGGACCAAAGTTCCATCCCAAATAGGTTAAATGATTGAGGCCTATTTCCTAATAAATTCATTGTGCTCCTTTTTATATAATCACTAAAAAAGGCTATATGATGGAATAATGACATTAGAGGGCGAGTGATGAAAAAGCGTAGAAGTACGGATTGATCCAGCAGAATAAAAGAGAAAAAAACACAATAGTCAAGGGCGAAGCGAATGAGAAAAGGTGGGGTATGATATATATAAATTTTGGGATAAGTACTTCAGGAAGAATATTTCCAGTTCGTGTTTGAAATTGTAGCCTTATTTCCTTTCCATCTAAAGGTTGTCTCTATTTTTTTTCAAATATAAAATAGATCAGACATGACTGCAGTTGTTCCTCCTCTAATAAAATCATCAACTCGCTCTCTGTCTACCTCCTACTAATGCATACTGAATTGAATTGAATATAGAATTTAGACCAGAGGCCAAGCACTGGCACCTGTGAGGTCATTCAGAGCTGAAACGGAAATTGAGTGTAAAAGGTTTGAAAGGTGTAACAGGAGGAAAACCTCAAAGCAGTAGCACTATGAATCAATTGTTAGGAGAGGGTGGAAAGTAAGATGGAAGGAAGAGAATATGAAAGGAGGTACCGTAAAAGAAAAGAAAGGAAGTTGCAGCTAGGGGCCGAATGGACGTTGCAAAGAACCCTAAGTAGTGCCTACAGTGCACCGCACGAGGTGCGTGATTGGCGGCATTACTCTCCTACGGAAACAAACACTCAACTGACTTTCCTGACCTAACTTAACTTAGGTCGGCGGGAACTAATTTGACCGAGGGGAGAGTGGGTGGGTGGTAGGGTGGTAAACGGTTCGGTTGGGTAGGGAACTCGGCATTGCGTCGTAGAGAGAAAAATGAATAAATTCGTGAATATTTTGCGTAATAATTATTTGCGAAGATAATGACAAGTGAAGCCTTTCTTAGGATGGTTCTAAATATCAATGTCAGTAGTGCTCTATGAAGAATTCGCCTTTTTATGTAATAACGAAATGTAACCATGTCTTCTACGAGTGTGATCATTCTTATATTCAAACATTATATTTTCGGCCTCGTTTAAGTGTTCATATAATAAATCAACAAAAAGAAAAAAATAATAATAAACAGAATCGTTACACAAGAGCTTCTGGTGAAGGTGACTAACCAAAGTGAAGAATCATTCAAAGCCAACGACGAGGAAAATATATATATATAAGAAACATTCAGCAAAATATCTCGAAATAAAAATGCATCTCGGATTCAGCCAGGCTTACGTTATCGACGTACAGCGAACCTTTTGGGCAAGGAATACTGATAAGCCCACGTAGGGCAGCAGGAAGGGCGTATTCTAAAGCTGATGCTTCCTTGCAAAGGTGAATTAAAGTTGCGGATACAAGCGAAAAGAAAACGTGATTATTGTATTTAAGAAATAAGAGGGTGAGGCAATATTGTCATAATATAAATGAGACGACACAGGAGAGAGGATTGATCCTGGTATCCAGAACCAGTCTTCTCGAGTAGTTAAAAAAAATAATAAAATACAAAAATAAAATAAAACACAAAAACAAAAAACAAAAAACAAAAAAAAGAGAAAAAAAAGAGCGTTTGGAGGTTCGTGAGTTTTAACAGAAGCCTCATCCTCGATTTGCCAGCGCCGTGGTGAATGGGACAGTAAATGCTGTCCGGTTTTTCACTGGAGCCATCCACTTTAATATTTGGTGATATTACATACTCGGGGCTTATTTCATGGCGTTTGCACATTATTCTTGTATATCAAAACAGCGCTTACTTATGACTGACTATGAGTAAATTATTACATATGGTAAATAATATAATATATATATATATATATATATATATATATCTATATATATATATATATATAATATATATATTATAGTATGTATAGCTTGCAAAAAAGTTATTTTTTTTGCAAAAATTATTTTTGATTGCTTTGTACTACAAAGTCAAAGTTTATAAAATATATATATATATATATATATATATATAGTATATATAATATATATATATATATTAAATATAAAAATATATATAAAACTTGACTTGTAGTACAAATCAATCTAAAATAATTTTTTGCAATCGCACTTGATAGTGAAAATAAAAGCCAAAAATCAAAACAATAAAAAATAAACCAATAAGACTGGAAAACTGTTACAGTTACAAGACCTGACGTCAGCAGCCTCATGGAACAAAGGAAAGTGAAAGGACGACATCAGAGTCCGCACAGCCACACCCTCGGCAGATCGCCTCCTCCCTACCAAGACGGGAACCGGGGAGGGGAGGTGGGGGGCTATGGATCGTTCTTCCTCAGCCACAGCCGCAGGACCCACCACTCCCATAGCCAAGACCCCCCTACCCTACCCGAGCCTTTTGGGCTCTACGGGTTTTATGTTCCCCTTAAATAAGACCCTATTGATCCATTAAGGTCAGCCTTGAAATGGTTTAGGATTTTAGTAGGTGGGATTTTCTGGATAGGATTTTCTAGATGGGATTTTATAATGGGATTTTCTAGATAGGAGTTTCTGGAAAGGATTTTATAATGGGATTTCTAGATAGGAGTTTCTGGAAAGGATTTTATAATGGGATTTCTAGATAGGATTTTCTGGATAAGATTTTCTAGATGATATGGTTTTCTGGATGGGATTTTATAATGGGATTTTCTAGATAGGATTTTCTAAAAAGGATGATTTTAGATTTTTTCTGGGATTAGATTTTTTTACATGATAGGATTTCTAGATGGGATTTTCTGGATAGGATTTTCTAGATGATAGGATTTTCTAGATGGGATTTTCTGGATAGGATTTTCTAGATGATAGGATTTTCTAAATGGGATTTTCTGGATTGGATTTTCTAGATGATAGGATTTTCTAGATGGGATTTTCTGGATAGGATTTTCTAGATGAGAATTTATACATGATAAGATTTTCTAGATAGGATTTTATAGATAGGATTTCTGGATAGGATTTTCTTAATAAGATTTCCTGGATAGGATTTTCTAGATGGGATTTTCTAGATAATAGGATTTTTCTACACGGATTTCTAGATAGAGTTTTCTGGAAAGGATTTTATAATGGGATTTCTAGATGGATTTTTCTGGATAGGATTTTGATAATGGGATTTCTAGATAGGATTTCGTATAGGATTTTCTAGATGATGATTTTCTGGATGGGATTTTTATATGGGAATTCTAGATTAGGATTTCTAGATGATAGGATTTTCTGGATAAGATTTTTTACATGATAGGATTTTTTGGATAAGATTTTCTACATGATAGGATTTCTAGATGGGATTTTTTTATACATGATAGGAATTTTCTGGATAGGATTTCTAGATGATTAGGATTTTCTAGATGGGATTTTCTAGATAATAGGATTTTCTATACGGGATTTTCTAGATAGGATTTTCTGGATGGGATTTTATAATGGGACTTTCTGGAAAGGATGTTTCGGATGGGATTTCTAGATAATAGGATTTCATACGGGAGGTTTTCTAGATAGGAGTTCTGGGAAAGGATTTTATAATGATTTCTAGATAGGATTTTCTGGATAGGATTTTCTAGATGATATGATTTTCTGGATGGGATTTTATAATGGGATTTTCTAGATAGGATTTTCTGTATAGGATTTTATAATGGGATTTCTAGATAGGATTTTCTAGATGATGATTTTCTGGATGGGATTTTATAATGGGAATTTCTAGATAGGAATTTCTAGATGATAGGATTTTCTGGATAAGATTTTTTACATGATCGGATGGGATAGATTTTCTACATGATAGGATTTCTAAGATGGGATTTTATAAACCATGATAGGATTTTCTGGATAGGATTTTCTAGATGATAGGATTTTTCTAGATGGGATTTTACTAGATAATGAGGATTTTCTATACGGGATTTTTCTAGATAGGATTTTCTGGATGGGATTTTATAATGGGACTTTCTGGAAAGGATTTTCTGGATGGGATTTTCTAGATAATAGGATTTTCTATACGGGATTTTCTAGATAGGAGTTTCTGGAAAGGATTTTATAATGGGATTTCTAGATAGGATTTTCTGGATAGGATTTTCTAGATGATATGATTTTTTGGATGGGATTTTATAATGGGATTTTCTAGATAGGATTTTCTGTATAGGATTTTATAATGGGATTTCTAGATAGGATCTGTATAAGGATTTTTTAGATTGTATGTGGATTTTCATGGATTATTTTTGGGATGTTTTTTTATAATGGGAATTTCTAGATAGGATTTTCTAGATGATAGGATTTTCTGGGTAAGATTTTTTACATGATAGGATTTTTTGGATAAGATTTTCTACATGATAGGATTTCTAGATGGGATTTTATACATGATAGGATTTTCTGGATAGGATTTTCTAGATGATAGGATTTTCTTGATGGGAATTTATGCATGATAGGATTTTCTGGACAGGATTTTCAAGATAGGATTTTCTGGATAGGATCTTCTTAATAAGATTTCCTGGATAGGATTTTCTAGATGGGATTTTCTAGATAATAGGATTTTCTATACGGGATTTTCTAGATAGGATTTTCTGGATGGGATTTTATAATGGGACTTTCTGGATAGGATTTCATAATGGGGGATTTTCTAGATACGATTTTCTTAATAGGATTTTCTGCATGGGACTTTCTTCATGATAGGATCTTCTAGATAGGATTTTCTAGATATGATTTTCTTGATCATAGGATTTTCTAGATGGAATTTTCTAGATGATAGGATTTTATACATGATATAATTTTCTGGATAGGATTTTCTACATGATAGGATTTTCAAGATGGAATTTTCTAGATGATAGGATTTTATACATATGATTTTCTGGATAGGATTTTCTACATGATAGGATTTTCTAGATGATAGGATTTCCTATAAAGGATTTTCTAGATGATGGGATTTCCCACATAGGATTTTCTAGATGATAGAATTTTCTGGATAGGATTTTCTAGATGATAGGATTTTTTTTATCCTGTATATGATTTTCTAGATAAGATTTTCTAGATGATAGGATTTCCTGTATATGATTTTCTAGATGCTAGGATTTCCTATATAGGATTTCCTAGACGATAGGATTTACCAGATAGATTTTCTGGATAGGATTTTCTACATAGTATTTTCTAGATGACAGGATTTCCTATATAGGATTTTCATGACAGGATTCTCAATATCATCCAAACCTTCATAAGGATCTGTATACTCTAAAATAGTTGACACTTCTTTGAACTCTATTTATCTACGTTACGTAAACCTGGAAATAACGGCCGTTTCACCGCTTCGATGGCTTCATCATCCACCTGGGGCTATCCATAGTGCTCTTGTAATATCTATGGTATTTCATTCACCTTCGAATCTTGATTTACCTACGTTAAATAACAACAGTAATGAAACCTGTACTACAGCTTTAAAAATAGCAATGACATCTCTCGTATTGCTTTAATAACAGAAAGTTCATCATCAGTTTTACTGCTTGGATATCATATGGAAATATATTTGTCTGAGTATCCAAAAATTTCACAGTTGTCCAAGAGATGCGACCCAACAATAAAATATAAAATCATAATCAATTTAATTATTCTTAATAACAAAAGCGCCGCGTCCCTTCGCAAAAAAAGTGTCATTACAAATTAAATAACAATACAATCACACACAAGAAACAATTATATGTAAATAATTTCGATGCTAAACACTGCTGCATAATGCAACATATTAAAGAATTCCCAGATTATTCTGCGATCAGCGGATCAGTGATTTAATTGAAGGTGAGAGAATAAAATTATCGTTGGCAGCGAGAATTGAAGAGTGGAGGAGAAACGGCGTCCACGAATGAGGGAACGCTGACGGGAGGAGGAGACCTTGCTTAGGAAGTAGACACTCAAAAATTATATAAACACGGATGCCGCTCCCTAGACTCACCTGGGAACAGGATGCTGATGTCCAGCGCACGAACTCACGCATGCTAGGATACAGAGAGAGAGAGAGAGAGAGAGAGAGATCCATTCGAAACACCTGAGTCTTGGACGTTTTTATTCTATTTGCAGGAGGTTCTTTTAATACTGAAATAAAGAAATACTGAGAGAGAGAGAGAGAGAGAGAGAGAGAGAGAGAGAGAGAGAGATCCATTCGAAACACCTGAGTCTTGGACGTTTATATTTTATTTCCAGGTGGTTCCTTAAATATTGAAATAAAGAAATTTAGAGAGAGAGAGAGAGAGAGAGAGAGAGAGAGAGAGAGAGAGGTCACAAGATAGGCTGGGTTTTGGAAAGAAGTATAATGATGGATACAGAGAGAGAGAGAGAGAGAGAAATGAAAGAGGTTGCAGATGAAGCGAATCAGATGATACCACAAGATAGGCTGGGATTGGGAAAGAGGTATAACGATGGTACGACGAACCTTCGAAAAGGGGCGTGTCAGGGGGGCATGATTGAATCCTCCTGCTTTGTCACTGCCGTTACTCATTGCATTGTACAACCCCCTTCAACCAACCCCCTCCCTTCCCCCAGTATCATCCTCCTCCTCCTCCTCATCATCATCATCAAACGCTACATCATCACATCAATGCAGAGGGTAGATTACGCAACAACACATTACGTCAGAGATGAGAATTTGCCGGCTATTTTCCAGACAACATCGAGCTGACAGTCTTCCACCAGAGGACGGTTAAAATTAGCCAGGTTAAATCTGACGATCGCTACCTCTGTATCCCAGAAACATTCTCCATAAATATGCAGGTATCAAGTTGATGCACTATAGTAGATTCACATCAACCGTGCATTTGATGTCAAGGCCACTCCCTTACGACGCTCCTGATTGGCTGTTGATGAGCCAATCACAGTGCTGGAAACTCTCAGTCTCTCGAGAGAGTTACATAAGCAGGATGTACGTTCCACCTCTCCTGAAAGACGTATACCTCAGGAGAGATGGAACATACGTCCTGCCTATGTGAACTCTCGAGAGAGACTGAGAGTTTCCAACTCTGTGATTAGCTTATCAACAGCCAATCAGGAGTGTCGTAAGGGACTGGCCTAGACGTCAAATGCACGGTTGATGTGAATTTACTATAGACACTCGACTCAGCGATTCACCCTGCATCCCCAAAAACCCTTTCCAAATTATATATTTTTCATGTGGCTGTATTAAGAAAAGAAAAATAAGCTAAAAGTCCCTCCACACTAATCTATGGAAAGTCCTTCCCGCAAATTTCGCGCGAAAGGGACTTGCGGTCTTTTACTTTCTCCTGAGCGGCAACATGTGGACTTCACACGCCGGAAACAGCGTCGGAGCCATTAGAGCCATTAACCATTGTGTTTTCCGAGCTAATCGTCGCAAAGTAATGAATTGCTTCTGAAGCGGCGTATGTGCGGTTTGGCGTTGCTCCTTTTAGCACTTTTACCCCGCGAATTTATCGATGGAACAAACAACTTCTGGTCTGTAATGGTACAAACGTCACTTTTCAGACCAGTTGGGGAATTGGACAAGATAATGAGGGCGAAACTGTTGGTAATTACGTCATGTTACAAGATAGAAGTAGTAGATATAATAAAGGGTCCCCTTCCGTAGCCCCGCCCACTCAATTGTAATCATATTCCAACTGATGTTGTAGGTGAATGGCAATACTTCATTGTAAGCCTCAACAGATATTCAGGTAATTACAAATTACATGCACTGTAATTTCGACCAGGACTTCAGTTGTATGACATTAATTGCATTAATTATTATTATTATTATTATTATTAGTAGTAGTAGTAGTAGTAGTAGTAGTAGTAGTAGTAGTAGTAGTAGTAGTAGTAGTAGTACTATGGAAGCTTGAAGTAGAAACGTAAACATCTCATGATTCTTTTTTTACTTCAGGATTATAAATAATAGCAAGGGGAAAAACACCTGATAGAAACTTTGTCTGGAAAATAATTACTTTTGATACAAATTCACTTCTTCAGAGAGAGAGAGAGAGAGAGAGAGAGAGAGAGAGAGAGAGAGAGAGAGATTAGAGAGATGAGAGGAGAGAGGGGGGGGGGGGGGGGGGGGGGGGGGGGGGAGGGGTTGGTAATCACCAAAGAGTAAAAGTGGTTTTTTATCGTCTTTTCCCTCCTTCCTTTTTCGTAACTTTACACAAGGGGTCTCAAGAGGTGGTCCCCGGTAAACTTTCAAAACAGCCACAGAACCGGGACCAGAAAGAACCATTTTTATAGGCACAAGAGGCATCGCTTACCCCGCCACCATAAAAGAGAGGAAAAAAAAAGCTTCTTGTTGTTTCCTATTAAAAGTAAAAATGACCAGAAAGGACGGTTGTTCTAGGAATCTAGGTAGTAAATCTTCATCCTCAGAGTACATAAATAACATTAAACTTTATTTTTTGGGTCATAAACAACTGAAATTAAATTGATGTAAATTTATATTTTTTTTTCTAAAGCGGACCTATTGAAATTTGACTGTAAAAATTCTAACAGAATTTTATTTCTTCAAATTTCGTCTAATTTTATTCTGTGATTAAATCTTCATCCCCAAGGCGCATAAATAACACTAATCATCATTACTGGGTCATTGAGAATTGAATCTGGAACGTAAAAAATTGACCTTTTTTATGCAGATCAACGGAAATTTGACTGAAAAACCTGTTAAAATTTAAGTCACTTTAATATCCTTTAATTTCATTCTACGACTCAATCCTCATCCCCAAGAGTGCATAAATAACATTAAACTTCCTTTTTCACTTAAAGAGAACTGACATTGAAATGATACAAAATTACGTAATTTTTTCCATGGGGGAACCTGCGTTAATTTTAGAATAAATACTGGTACATCTTTATATATCATCCTGCGAATGCACGTGACCAATAAGGGGTTTTGAAAGTGTGTTCTGGAAGGAGCTTGATTGTTGTCGATATATGCTTTGGTTTGTATGGTGTTTTTACGTTGCATGGAACCAGTGGTTATTCAGCAACGGGACCAACGGCTTTACGTGACTTCCGAACCACGTCGAGAGTGAACTTCTATCACCAGAAATACACATCTCTCACACCTCAATGGAATGCCCGAGAATCGAACTCGCGGCTACAGAGGTGGTAGTCCAAGACCAAACCGACCGCGCCAATGAGGCGCTTTGTCGATATTTGGATCCAAAAAGGAATACAGTATTCTTAAGAACACTTCGTTGGAAGAAGAGCTCGTTAGATTATGTCCTGGGAGTAGGTGCTCTGGAGAAAAGTCCGACGGATGTACTAGGAAGAAGAGCGTCAGGTGTCATATCAGATCATTATCTCATCGAAGCTAAACTGAAAACACAAAGCAGTTTTATTTGGACCCTAACGGGGCAAATGATTTCTAAGACAACGACAAAAACA